>NC_041388.1:79177227-79182639 GCF_002162155.2 Triticum dicoccoides
CGCGCCCTCCACCCTTGTGGGCCCCTGTTGCTCCATCGACGTACTCCTTCCTCCTATATATACCTACATACCCCCAAACGATCAGATACAGAGCCAAAAACCTAATTCCACCGCCGCAACTTTTTGTATCCACAAGATCCCATCTTGGGGCCTGTACCGGAGCTCCACCGGAGGGGGCATCGATAACGGAGGGCTTCTACATCAACACCATAGCCTCTCTGATGATGTGTGAGTAGTTTACTTCAGACCTTCGGGTCCATAGTTAGTAGCTAGATGGCTTCTTCTCTCTTTTTGGATCTCAATACAATGTTCTCCCCCTCTCTTGTGGAGAACTATTCGATGTAATCTTCTTTTTGCAGTGTGTTTGTTGAGATCGATGAATTGTGGGTTTATGATCAAGTCTATCTATGAATAATATTTGAATCTTCTCTGAATTCTTTATGTATGATTGGTTATCTTTGCAAGTCTCTTCGAATTATCAGTTTGGTTTGGCCTACTAGATTGATCTTTCTTGCAATGGGAGAAGTGCTTAGCTTTGGGTTCAATCTTGCGGTGTCCTTTCCCAGTGACAGTAGGGGCAGCAAGGCACGTATTGTATTGTTGCCACCGAGGATAACAAGATGGGGTTTTCATCATATTGCATGAGTCTATCCCTCTACATCATGTCATCTTGCTTAAGGCGTTACTCTGTTTTTAACTTAACACTCTAGATGCATGCTGGATAGCGGTCGTTGAGTGGAGTAATAGTAGTAGATGCAGGCAGGAGTCGGTCTACTTGTCTCGGACGTGATGCCTATATACATGATCATACCTAGATATTCTCATAACTATGCTCAATTCTGTCAATTGCTCAATAGTAATTTGTTCACCCACCGTAAAATACTTATGCTCTCGAGAGAAGCCACTAGTGAAACCTATGGCCCCGGGGTCTATCTTCCATCATATTAATCTTCCAACACTTAGTTATTTTAATTGCCTTTTATTTTAATTTGCATCTTTATCATAAATATACCAAAAATATTATCTTATCATATCTATCAGGTCTCACTCTCGTAAGTGACCGTGTAGGGATTCACAACCCCTTATCGCGTTGGTTGCGAGGATTTATTTGTTTTGTTGAGGTGCGAGGTACTCGCCGTAGCCTCGTACTGGATTGATACCTTGGTTCTCAAAAACTGAGGGAAATACTTATGCTACTTTGTTGCATCACCCTTTCCTCTTCAAGGGAAAACCAACGCAATGCTCAAGAGGTAGCAAGAAGGATTTCTGGCGCCGTTGCCGGGGAGGTCTACGCAAAAGTCAACATACCAAGTACCCATCACATACCCTTATCTCCGCATTACATTATTTGCCATTTGCCTCTCGTTTTCCTCTTCCCCACTTCACCCTTTCCATTTTATTCGCCCTCTCTCTCTCTCAATCCTCCCTCTCTTTCTCTATTTGCCTCTTTTTGCCCGCTTGCTTTTTGTTTGCTTGTGTGTTAGTTTGTTTGCTTGTCGTTATGGCTAGTCCCTTATCTTCTCCGTTGTCTCCCAAGAGTGAAATTCTAAATTTTAAGCAAAGGGAGGGAGAAAATCTAAAAGATGCTTGGTATAGAATTTGCAATGCTCAAAATAGATATACTAGGAAGCAATCTACTTCCGTTCTTCTTCGCAATTTTTATGTAGGCATTACTCCTTGGCACAGATATGTTCTTGATACTATTACAGGAGGGAACTTCTTGGGTAGCCATACTTTTCATTCTTATAATGCTATGATATATTTATTTGGCTCACCCCCTCTTTTGGTTAATGGAACTGTATTAACTTTAGAGCATGCAATGCAAAGGCTTGAAATTATTGAAAATAAGGTTGCTACCATAGAGTCAATTGAAAATTTGGATAAAAAGATCCACAACCAAATCTCTCAATATGGATCTAAAGTATGAATCACTTTGAAAAATATTAAAGAAAAGGAACCCATAATTAATGAGAAAATAAATCACGATTCCACTAGGATTGATAAACTTGAGGATATTATTACCAACTTGGGAACAAATTTTTCTTCCATAAAGAATACGCCAAGTCCACCCACTAAAATTTCCAAGCTTATGTATGTTCCTAAAACTAAGTGTGAATCCTCTAGTAAGGAAAATGCGGATCTCAAATCTATAAGTTTTCATCCCAATCTTTTTGCTATCATTAAGGAACCATTTGTTACAAATGAATTTTTCGATCTTGTGCCTAAAAGTTTGATAGTTAATAAAAAGAAAGAAATTCCTGAAGATGGTAGATGCCTCATTGAAGAATTACCTATGAAAGATGGTAATACCTAGATCTATCCATGCTTGTTATGCCTAGCTAGGGGCGTTAAACGATAGCGCTTGTTGGGAGGCAACCCAATTTTATTTTTATTCCTTGCTTTTTGCTCCTGTTTAGTAATAAATAATTTATCTTGACTCTGTTTTGGTTGTGTTTTTTTGTGTTTAATTGGTGTTTGTGCCAAGTAGAACCATTGGGAAGACTTGGGGAAAGTCTTGTTACACTTGCTGTAAAAAAACAGAAACTTTAGCACTCACGAGAACTACCGCCATTTTTATTTGGAGAGTGATATTTAGTTAATTATTTTTTCAGATGATTAACAGGTAAATTCCTCACGTCCAGAAATTTATTTTAGAATTTTTGGGGTCCCAGATCCTGCGCTAGCTACAGATTACTACAGACTGTTCTGTTTTTGACAGATTCTGTTTTTCGTGTGTTGTTTGCTTATTTTGATGAATCTATGGATAGTAAAATAGCTTATAAACCATAGATAAGTTGGAATAAAGTAGGTATAACACCAATATATATATAAAGAATGAGTTCATTATAGTACCTTGAAGTGGTCTTTTACTTTCTTTCGCTAACGGAGCTCACGAGATTTTCTACTTTAAATTTTGTGTTGTGAAGTTTTCAAGTTTTGGGTAAAGATTTGATGGATTATGGAACAAGGAGTGGCAAGAGCCTAAGCTTGGGGATGCCAATGGCACCCCCAAGATAATCTAAGGACACCTAAAAGCCAAAGGTTGGGGATGCCCCGAAAGGCATCCCCTCTTTCGTCTACTTCTATCGATAACTTTACTTGGAGCTATATTTTTATTCACCACATGATATGTGTTTTGCTTGGAGCGTCTTGTATGATTTGAGTCTTTATTTGTTAGTTTACCACAATCATCCTTGCTGTACACACCTTTTGAGAGAGCCATACATGATTTGGAATTTGTTAGAATACTCTATGTGCTTCGCTTATATCTTTTGAGTTATGTAGTTTTGCTCTAGTACTTCACTTATATCTTTTAGAGCACGGTGGTGGATTTGTTTTATAGAAACTATTGATCTCTCATGCTTCACTTAGATTATTTTGAGAGTCTTAAATAGCATGGTAATTTGCTTAAAGTCTTAATATGCTTGGTATACAAGATTAATAATAAAACTTTCTTATGAGTGTGTTGAATACTATGAGAAGTTTGAAACTTGATAATTGTTTTGAGATATAAAGATGGTGATATTAAAGTTGTGCTAGTTGAGTAGTTGTGAATTTGAGAAATACTTGTGTTAAAGTTTGTGATTCCCGTAGCATGCACGTATGGTGAACCGTTATGTGATGAAGTCGGAGCATGATTTATTTTTTGATTGTCTTCTTTATGAGTGGCGGTCGGGGACGAGCGATGGTCTTTTCCTACCAATCTATACCCCTTAGGAGCATGTGCATAATAATTTGCTTTGATAACTTGTAGATTTTTGCAATAAGTATATGAGTTCTGTATGACTAATGTTGAGTCCATGGATTATACGCACTACTCTCACCCTTCCACCTTTGCTAGCCTCTCTAATATCATGCACCTTTCGCCGGTATCATACACCCACCATATACCTTCCTCAAAACAGCCACCATACCTACCTATTATGGAATTGCCATAGCCATTCCGAGATATATTGCCATGCAACTTTCCACCGTTCTGTTTATCATGACACACTCCATTGTCATATTGCTTAGCATGATCATGTAGTTCACATCATATTTGTGGCAAAGCCACCATTCATAATTCTTTCATATGTGTCACTCTTGATTCATTGCATATCCCAGTACATCACTAGAGGCATTCATATAGAGTCATATTTTGTTCCAACTATCGAGTTGTAATTCTTGAGTTGTAAGAAAAATAAAAGTGTGATGATCATCATTATTAGAGCATTATCGCAGTGAGAAAGGATGATGGAGACTATGATTCCCCCACAAGTCGGGATGAGACTCTAGACGAAAAAAAGAGAAAGAAAAGAGGCCATAAAAAAGATAAAAAGCCCAAATAAAAAAATGAGAGAAAAAGAGAGAAGGGACAATGTTACTATCCTTTTACCACACTTGTGCTTCAAAGTAGCGCCATGATATTCATTGTAGAGAGTCTCTCATGTTATCACTTTCATATACTAGTGGGAATTTTTCATTATAGAACTTGGCTTGTATATTCCAATGATGGGCTTCCTCAAAATTCCCTAGGTCTTCATGAGCTAGCAAGTTGGATGCACACCCACTTAGTTTCTTTTTGAGCTTTCATATACTTATAGCTCTAGTGCATCCGTTGCATGGCAATCCCTACTCACTCACATTGATATCTATTGATGGGCATCTTCATAGCCCGTTGATATGCCTAGTTGATGTGAGACTATCTTCTACCTTTTTGTCTTCTCCACAACCTCCATTCTATTCCACCTATAGTGCTATATCCATGGCTCACGCTCATGTATTGCGTGAAAATTGAAAAAGTTTTGAGAATGTCAAAAGTATGAAACAATTGCTTGGCTTGTCATCGGGGTTGTGCATGATTTAAATATTTTGTGTGGTGAAGATGGAGCATAGCCAGACTATATGATTTTGTAGGGATAACTTTCTTTGGCCATGTTATTTTGAGAAGACATAATTGCTTTGCTGGTATGCTTGAAGTATTATTATTTTTATGTCAATATTAAACTTTTGTCTTGAATCTTTTGGATCTGAATATTCATACCACAATTAAGAATAATTACATTAAAATTATGCCAAGTAGCACTCCGCATCAAAAATTCTGTTTTTATCATTTACCTACTCGAGGACGAGCAGGAATTAAGCTTGGGGATGCTTGATACGTCTCCAATGTATCTATAATTTTTGATTGCTCCATGCTATATTATCTACTGTTTTGGACATTATTGGGCTTTATTATCCACTTTTATATTATTTTTGGGACTAACCTATTAACCGGAGGCCCAGCCCAGAATTGTTGTTTTTTCCTGTTTTAGGGTTTCGAAGAAAAGGAATATCAAACGGAGTCCAAACAGAATGAAACCTTCGGGAACGTGATTTTCACAACAAACAAGACCCGGGAGACTTGGACCCTACGTCAACACACAAAAGAGG
>NC_041388.1:79182998-79246227 GCF_002162155.2 Triticum dicoccoides
TTGCTCCACCGACGTACTCCTTCCTCCTATATATACCTACGTACCCCCAAACGATCAGATATGGAGCCAAAAACCTAATTTCACCGCCACAACTTCCTGTATCCACGAGATCCCATCTTGGGGCCTGTTCCGGAGCTCCGTCGGAGGGGGCATCGATCATGGAGGGCTTCTACATCAACACCAGAGCCTCTCCGATGAAGTGTGAGTAGTTTGCTTCAGACCTTCGGGTCCATAGTTAGTAGCTAGATGGCTTCTTCTCTCTTTTTGGATCTCAATACAATCTTCTCCCCCTCTCTTGTGGAGAACTATTCGATGTAATCTTCTTTTTGTGGTGTGTTTGTTGAGATCGATGAATTGTGGGTTTATGATCAAGTCTATCTATGAATAATATTTGAATTTTCTCTGAATTCTTTTATGTATGATTGGTTATCTTTGCAAGTCTCTTCGAATTATTAGTTTGGTTTAGCCTACTAGATTGATCTTTCTTGCAATGGGAGAAGTGCTTAGCTTTGGGTTCAATCTTGCGGTGTCCTTTCCCAGTGACAGTAGGGCCAGCAAGGCATGTATTGTATTATTGCCATCGAGGATAACAAGATGGGGTTTTCATCATATTGCATGAGTCTATCCCTCTACATCATGTCATCTTGCTTAAGGCGTTACTCTGTTTTTAACTCAATACTCTAGATGCATGTTGGATAGCGGTCGATGAGTGGAGTAATAGTAGTAGATGCAGGCAGGAGTCGGTCTACTTGTCTCGGACGTGATGCCTATATACATGATCATACCTAGATATTCTCATAACTATGCTCAATTCTGTCAATTGCTCAACAGTAATTTGTTCACCAACCATAGAATACTTATGCTCTCGAGAGAAGCCACTAGTGAAACCTATGGCCCCCGGGTCTATCTTTATCATATTAATCTCCTACTACTTAGTTACTTCCTTTGCTTTTTACTTTGCCTTTATGTTACTTTGCATCTTTATCACAAAAATACCAAAAATATTATCTTATCATATCTATCAGATCTCACTCTCATAAGTGGCCGTGTAGGGATTGACAACCCCTATTCACGTTGGTTGCGAGGATTTATTTGTTTTGTGCAGGTACGAGGGACTCGCGTGTAGCCTCCTACTGGATTGATACCTTGGTTCTCAAAAACTGAGGGAAATACTTACCTACTTTGCTACATCATCCCTTCCTCTTCGGGGAAAACCAACGCAATGCTCAAGAGGTAGCACTTGCGCGAGGCCAGCAGGAGCGCGAGCAGGAGTTTCTGGGGCATGGGGTAGCACGCTCTCGCGTCCCATAGTATGGTGCTGACAAAGTACACCGGTTGTTCGACGAGGGCTAGCACGCTGTTGAGGCTCGGGTCCTGTGGAGATCAGGGCGTATCCTGAGGTGGAAGGGTCCCTGAGACCCGACTGTCCTCAGGAGCTTCTACGACGTCAGCCTGCCGAGCTTGGCCTTCCATCGGTGATGCCTTTGCTGCGCCTTCCTGACCCCGCGCTGCTTCAGCCTTGGCCTGGCGGGGCGCGCCCTTGGCTTGGCGCTCCTCTCGAACCACCACCAACGCCGCGCTAGCAGAGTACGGGGTGGCAGCAAGGTAGAGTACCAGAGGCTCGAGGGGCCGTGGTGCCACCATCACTTGGGGGGCTAGTAAGGTATTTCTTGAGGTCTTGGAAGGCCCGGTCGGCCTCCGGGTTCCACTTAGACAAGCCCTTCCTCTTCATGAGCTTGAAGAATGGTAAGGCGCGCTCTCCCAGTTTGGAGATGAAATGCCCTAACGCGGTCACCCGCCCTGCCAGCTTCTGCATCTCTTTGAGGGTCTGCGGCGGGCTCATGTCCTCGATAGCCTTGACCTTCTTCGGGTTCGCCTTGATCCCCCTCTGGGATACGAGGAATCCCAGCAGCTTGCCGGAGGGGACATCGAACACACACTTCTCCTGGTTGAGCCATAAGTTCACTTGGCGTAGGCTCTCGAAGGTCTCCTCTAAGTCTTGAATCAATGTCCTTGCCTCGCGAGACTTGACCACTATGTCATCGACGTAAGCCTCTGCGTTCCCCCCGAGCTGTCGCCCCAGGGCGATGTACATCAACCGCTGAAAGGTCGCGCCCGTGTTGCGCAGCCCGAAGGGCATGCAGGTGTAGCAGTACACCCCACATGGTGTCAGGAAGGCCGTCTTCTCCACATCTTCCACCGCCATCTTGATTTGATGATACCCTGAGAACGCATCCAGGAAGCACAGCAGGTCACACTCGGCGGTGGAGTCAACGATCTAGTCGATGCACGGGAATGGGAACAGGTCTTAAGGGCAAGCTTTGTTAAGATTAGTGAAGTCGACACACATCCATTCCTTCCCGCCTTTCTTCGGCACCACGACAGGGTTCGCTAGCCATTCGGGGTATCGGACCTCTCGGATGGCACCTGCCGCTTCCAGCTTGCGTGTCTCTTTGACGATGAAGGCCTGCTTCTCAGTGGATTGCCGCCTCGCTCGCTGCTTCACGGGGCGGATGTTGGGGCATACCCTTAGATGATGCTGGATCACCTCCCTCGGGACCCCTACCAGCTGATTGGGCTCCCACGTGAATATCTCCTTGTTCACGCGCAAGAACCTCACCAAGGCTTCTTCTTGTTCTGGGTCAAGGCCGGCTCCTATGGTAAAGGTGGCTCCTGAAGACCCATCCTCGCTGACCGACACCTGCTTGGTTTCCGCCTTGTCCTGGGTGAACAGCTGCTTCTTCTGGTGGGCGCGGCCTCCTTGGCCGCGGGGGCACCGGCGTCGGCGGGTTGTGTTGCTGCCGCGGTCTTGGAGGCGAGCCTGGGCGCCATCATGGCCTCCTTAGTATCCCCCTTGATGGTGAGGACGCCCCTGCTCCCTGGCATCTTCATGAGGTTGTAAGCCGGGTGAGTCACCGCCATGAACTGAGCGAGAGCCGGGTACCCGAGGATGGCGTTGTACGGGAGACCGATGCGAGTGATGTCGAAGTCCACCAGCTCAGTGCGGTAGTTGTCGCGTGTGCCGAAGGTGACAGGGAGGCGGATCTGTCCCAGGGAGTGGGCAGCTCCACCACCCACTCCCGAGAAGGGCTTACTGAGGCCGAGCCGCTCGAGTGGCACGTGGAGAAGGCTGAAGGCTTCCACGGAGAGCAAGTTGAGGCCAGCACCACCATCGATGAGGGTCTTGCTGACGGCCACGTTGCAGACGGTGGGGGTGCGGAGCATCGGGAGCATTCCGAAGCTGGCGGTGGAGTCGGGGTGGTCTTCTGAGCCGAAGGTAAGGTCGGCCTCTGGCGCGGCCCAGCCCGGCGGAGCCCCCGGGGGCCTGGGGGTGGCCCTGATCTGACGGAGGAACGGCTTGGCGTGGCTGTCTGATGGCAGTGCTTGAGAGCCGCCCAGCGTGGTGCGCCGGCACCGCATAGCGAGCAGTGAAGAGATCACGGAGCTCCTCCCAAGATGCCACCATGGGTCCGGGAAGGTTGAGCAGCCAGGCGTGTGGCCCACCGGCGAGGGCCATGGGAAGCCAGTTGGCCATGACCTTGTCGTCACCCCCGGCTTTGAGGACGGCCTCCTCGTACGCCAGCAGGAAAGCTGACGGGTCCGCCGCACTGTCATAGCGCAGCAGCATCTCCGGCCTGAACTTGGGCGTCCACTGCACCCTCCGCGGGGCGGGGGCCAGGGCTCGGAGCCCCCTGGCCCCGTTGTCAACGCTGACCATCGGAGTCGGCGGCAGGGCGCCTGCCATGTGGGCAAAGCGCTGTGGCAATGGAGTGCAGATCAATAGAGGGGAAGCTATGGCGCACCCCTACCTGGCGCGCCAAATGTCGGATGTGGGGTTCCGGCAAACCCTTAAGGTTCGAACACTGGGGTGCGCGTGAAGTCTTTTTCTCCCACTAATCT
Organism: Triticum dicoccoides; assembly: GCF_002162155.2. NCBI lineage: Eukaryota > Viridiplantae > Streptophyta > Magnoliopsida > Poales > Poaceae > Triticum > Triticum dicoccoides. Next base: position 79,186,899 of record NC_041388.1, read on the forward strand.
ACGCCCTAACTCGCTAAAATCTCGCGGACGAACTCGACGAACTCGCAACATGGAAACACACAAGATTTATACAGGTTCGGGCCACTGTTGTGGTGTAATACCCTACTCCAATGTGGTGGTGGATTGCCTCTTGGGCTGATGATGAACAATACAATGGGAAGAAAAGCCTCCTGAGGTTAAGGTGTTCTTGTGCTTGGCTAACTTGTGTGGGTGAGAGTGATCTAAGATCTCGTCGTCCCTGCCTATGGTGGTGGCTAGTCCTACTTATAGAGGCCCTGGTCCTCCTCCCAGATCTTGAGCGGGAAGGGAGCCAACTATGGCGGGCAAGTTTAAAGGGGGCAGATAGTACAAGCTATCCTGAAAAAAGTGGTCTTCGCCTGCCAAAGGCTCTGGTGGTGACGCCGTCTGGGGCTCCACGATGACCTCCGTCTTGCCGTCCTTCTGGTATTGGATTTGGTGCACCAAAATGGCAACCTTTGCCTGATGCCTCGGTACTCCTCGCCTGCGCTGGTTCCCTTAGCACCAAAGAGGAAACAAGGACGTTGTGCGCGTTGGCACCCGCCTGGTGTTGATTGTCATGGCTCACGTCACGAGAGCCTCGTGATGTCCGCCTCGCCTTGATATCTCCGCTCCTCATGAGCCTGCCTGACTAGGCCGCTTCAGAGGAGGTCTTGTGTCGTCCCCCTCGCGAGGCTTGGCTCCTCGCAAGGGTCTTGGATGCCTTGTTGATGAAGGTGGGCCGTACGGCCTGCCAGCTTAGCCACACCGCGGGCCGCAGGCAGGCAAGCCTGGGGACCCCCGTTCCTAGGACGCCGACAGCCTGGCCTTGATTGTCATGGCTCACGTCATGGGAACCTCGCGAGGTTTGCCTCGCCTTGATCTTTCCGCCCCTTGCGAGCCAGCCTGGTGAGGTCGCTCCTGAGGAGGTCTTGCGTCATCCGCCTCGCGAGGCTTGGCCCCTCGCGTGGGACTTGAGTTCTTGCTGATGAAGATGGGCCGTACGGGCCTACTCGTAGGGCTACGCCATGGGCCCCAGGCAGGCAAGTCTGGGGACCCCCGTTCCCAGAACGCCAACAAGGGGTGCTCTGCACTTATGTTTTGCGGTCTCAGAAAGGGCTAGCGAGATACCATCTTGTTATATCATATTATGATTGTTTTGAGAAAGTCTTGTCATCTGAGATTTATTATTATTGCTCGCTAGTTGATTATGCCATTGATATGAGTAAACATGAGACCTAAAATGTTATTGTGAATATGGTTAGTTCATAATCTTTGCTGAAAACTTGAATGCTGGCTTTACATGTTTACAACAACAAGAGCAAATAGAGTTTGTAAAAGTTTTTCTTTATCACTTTCAGTTTTCAACTGAATTGCTTGAGGACAAGCAAAGGTTTAAGCTTGGGGGAGTTCATACGTCTCCAATGTATCTACTTTTCCAAACACTTTTGCCCTTGTTTTGGACTATAACCTGCATGATTTGAATGGAACTAACCCGAACTGATGTTGTTTTCAGCAGAATTGCCATGGCGTTATTTTTGTGCAGAAATAAAAGTTCTCAGAATGACCTGAAAATCAACGGAGAATATTTTTGTAATGTATAAAAAATACTGGCGAAAGAATCAACATCAGGGGCCCACACCCTATCCACGAGGGTGGGGGTGCGCCTACCCCCCTAGGTGCGCCCCCCTGCCTCGTGGGCCCCCTGATGCTCCACTGACGTCCATCCTGACTCCATATATTCACGTTCGGGGAGGAAAAAATCAGAGAGAAGAATTCATCGCGTTTCACGATACGGAGCCGCCGCCAAGCCCTAATCTCTCTCGGGAGGGCTGATCTGAAGTTTGTTCGGGGCTCCGGAGAGGGGAATCCGTCGCCATTATCTTCATCAACCTTCCTCCATCAAAAATTTCATGATGCTCACTGTCGTGCGTGAGTAATTCCATCGTAGGCTTGCTGGACGGTGATGGGTTGGATAAGATTTATCATGTAATCGAGTTAGTTTTGTTAGGGTTTGATCCCTAGTATCCACTATGTTCTGAGATTGATGTTGTTATGACTTTGCTATGCTTAATGTTTTTCACTAGCGCCCGAGTGCCATGATTTCAGATCTAAACCTATTATGTTTTCATGAATATATGTGAATTCTTGATCCTATCTTGCAAGTCTGTAGTCACCTATTATGTGTTATGATCTGTTAACCCCGAAGTGATAATAATCGGGATACTTACCGGTGATAACCGTAGTTTGGGGAGTTCATGTATTCGCTAAGTGTTAATGCTTTGGTCCGGTACTCTATTAAAATGAGGCCTTAATATGCCTTAGTTTCCAATAGGACCCCGCTGCCACGGGACGGTAGGACAAAAGATGTCATGCAAGTTCTTTTCCATAAGTATGTATGACTATATTCAGAATACATGCCTACATTACATTGATGAATTGGAGCTAGTTCTGTGTCACCCTATGTTATAACTATTGCATGAGGAATCGCATCCGACATAATCATCCATCACTAATCCATTGCCTACGAGCTTTTCATATATTGTTCTTCGCTTAGTTACTTTTCCGCTACCACTATTACAATCACTACAAAACTACTACCGTTACTTTTGCCACCGTTACGATTACTATCATTTTACTTTGCTACTAAATACCTTGCTGCAGATATTAAGGGCCTATTCGGACTCCCTCCCGCTCTCCAACTCCGCTCCGGAGCGGAGCAACATGCAGTGTTAATTTGAGGAGCTGCTAATATGGTACTCCACCCGCTCCGCTCCTGAATGGAGGAGTGGAGGGCTACCGAACACAGCCTAAGTTTCCATGTGTGGTTGAATTGACAACTCAGCTGATAATACTTGAGAATATTCTTTGGCTCCCCTTGTGTCGAATCAATAAATTTGGGTTGAATACTCTACCCTCAAAAACGGTTGCAATCCCCTATACTTGTGGGTTATCAGGTACACCTTCTATCACAGATCCGAAGGCAAGATATTCGTTGCTAAGAATGGATCCTTCCTAGAGAAGAAGTTTCTCTCGAAAGAAATGATTGGGAGGATTGTAAAACTTGATGAGGTAATTGTACCTTCTCCCCAATTGGAAAGTAGTTCATCACAAAAATTGGTTCTAGTGATTCCTACACCAATTAGTGAGGAAGTTAATGATAATGATCATGAAACTTTAGATCAAGTTACTACCGAACCTCGTAGGTCAACCAGAATACGTTCCGCACCAGAGTGGTACGGTAATCCTGTTCTGGAGGTCATGTTACTTGACCATGACAAACCTACGAACTATGAGGAGGCGATGATGAGCCCAGGTTCCACGAAATGGCTTGAAGCCATGAAATCTGAGATGAGATCCATGTATTAGAACAAAGTATGGACTTTGATTGACTTGCTCGTTGATTGGTGAGTGATACGTCCATTTTGCATCATGCTTTTATATCGATATTTATTGCATTATGGGCTATTATTTCACATTATGTCACAATACTTATGGCTATTCTCTCTTATTTTACAAGGTTTTCATAAGGAGGGAGAATGCCGGCAGCTGGAATTCTGGGCTGGAAAAGGGGCAAATATTAGAGACCTATTCTGCACAACTCCAAAAGTCCTAAAACTCCACGGAATACCTTATAGTAAATAATGAAAAATCCTCGCCAAAGATGAAGACCAGGGGGCCCACACCCTTCCCACGAGGGTGGGGGCGCCCCCCCCCCTAGGGCGCGCCCCCTACCTCGTGGCCCCCCTGGTGGCTCTCCGACGACCATCTTCTCCTATATGAAGTCTTTCGTCGAGAAAAAAATAAGAAGCAACCTTTCGGGATGAAACTCCGCCGCCACGAGGCGGAACCTTGGCGGATCCAATCTAGGGCTCCGGCAGAGCTGTTCTGCCGGGGAAAATTCCCTCCCGGAGGGGGAAATCATCGCCATCGTCATCACCAACGCTCCTCTCATCGGGAGAGGGCAATATCCATCAACATCTTCATCGGCACCATCTCATCTCAAAACCCTAGTTCATCTCTTGTATCCAATTCTTGTCTCAAAGTCCGGGATTGGGGCTAGTAGGTTGCTAGTAGTGTTAATTACTCCTCGTAGTTGATGCCAGTTGGTTTAATTGGTGGAAGATCATATGTTTAGATCATTTATGCATATTATTACCCCTCTGATTATGAACATGAATATGCTTTGTGAGTAGTTACGTTTGTTCCTTAGGACAAGGGAGAAGTCTTGCTATTAGTAGTCATGTGAATTTGGTATTCGTTCGATATTTTGATAAGATGTATGTTGTCTAGCCTCTAGTGGTGTTATGTGAACGTCGACTACATAACACTTCACCATTATTTGGGCCTAGAGGAAGGGAAGTAATAAGTAGATGATGGGTTGCTAGAGTGACAGAAGCTTAAACCCTAGTTTCTGCGTTGCTTCATAAGGGGCTGATTTGGATCCATATGTTTCATGCTATGGTTAGGTTTACCTTAATACTTTTGTTGTAGTTGCGGATGCTTGCAATAGAGGTTAATCATAAGTGGGATGCTTGTTCAATTAAGAACAGCACCCAAGCACCGGTCCACCCACATGTCAAATTATCAAAGTACCGAACGCGAATCATATGAACGTGATGAAAACTAGCTTGACGATATTCCCATGTGTCCTCGGGAGCGCTTTTCCTTATATAAGAGTTTGTCAAGTCTTGTCCTTTACTACAAAAAGGATTGGGCCCCCTTGCTGCACTTTATTTACTTTTGTTACTTGTTGCTTGTTACAAATTATCTTATCACAAAACTATCTGTTACTACTTATTTCAGTTTTGCAGAGAATACCTTGCTGAAAACCGCTTATCTTTTCCTTCTGCTCCTCGTTGGGTTCGACACTCTTACTTATCAAAAGGACTATGATAGATCCCCTATACTTGTGGGTCATCAAGACTCTTTTCTGGCGCCGTTGTCGGGGAGTGAAGCGCCTTTGGTAGGTGGAATTTGGTAAGGAAAAATTTATATAGTGTGCTGAAATTTACTGTCACTTGTTACTATGGAAAGTAATCCTATGAGGGGCTTGTTCGGGGTATCTTCACCCCGACCAGTAGAGCAAAGAGTTGCTCCTCAACCTGATGAACCTATTGAAGATGAAATTCCTTATGAGTATCCTTCGGGTATGATAGAAAAACTGCTAGCTAATCCTTTTACAGGAGATGGAACAAAGCATCCTAATGAACACCTAATATATGTGGATGACGTTTGTGGATTATTTAAGCTTGCAGGTATACCCGATGATGTTGCTAATAATAAGGTCTTCCCTTTATCTTTGAAGTGAGACACATTGATATGGTATAGGCTATGTGATGATACGAGATGATGGAACTATAGAAGATTGAAATTGGAATTTCATCAAAAGTATTACCCTATGCATCTTGTTCATCGTGATCGCAATTATATATATAATTTTTGGCCTCGCGAAGGAGAAAGCATCGCTCAAGCTTGGGGGAGGCTTAAATCAATGTTATATTCATGCCCCAATCATGAGCTCTCAAGAGAAATGATTATTCAAAAAATTTATGCTCGGCTTTCTGAAAATAATCGCACCATGTTCGATACTTCTTGTGCTGGCTCTTTTATGATGAAGACTATTGGATTTAGATGGGATTTATTGGATAGAATTAAACGCAACTCTGAAGATTGGGATCTCGACGAAGGTAAGGAGTCAGGTATGACACCTAAGTTTGATTGTGTTAAATCTTTTATGGATACCGATATTTTCCGTAAGTTTAGCACTAAATATGGACTTGATTCTGAGATAGTAGCTTCTTTCTGTGAATCTTTTGCTACTTATGTTGATCTCCCTAAGGAGAAGTGGTTTATATATCATCCTCCCATAGAAGTAAAAGTAGCTGCACCTATTAAGGTTGAACAAAAAACTATCACTTATAATGATCCTATTGTTCCTACTTCTTATGTTGAGAAGCCACCTTTCCCTGTTAGTATAAAGGATCATGCTAAAGCTTCAACTATGGTTCGTAAAAGCAATATTAAAACATATACACCTACTGAGCAAGTTAAAGTTGAACCTAATATTGCTATTGTTAAAGGTCTCTTGTCTGATAATATAGATGGGCATGTTATTTATTTCTGTGATGAAACTGCTAGAATTGCTAAACCCCGTGATACAGATAAACCTAGACCTGTGATAGGCATGCCTGTTATTTCTGTTAAAATAGGAGATCATTGTTATCATGGCTTATGTGATATGGGTGCTAGTGCTAGTGCAATACCTATTGACTTATACAACGAAATTATGCATGACATTGCACCTATTGAGTTAGAAGATATTGATGTTACTATTAAACTTGCTAATAAAGATACTATTTCACCAATGGGAATTGTTAGAGATGTTGAAGTCTTGTGTGGGAAAACTAAATATCCTGCTGATTTTCTTGTTCTTGGTTCCCCACAAGATAGCTTTTGTCCCATTATATTTGGTAGACCCTTCTTAAATACTGTTAATGCTACCATAGATTGCACAAGGGATGTTGTTATTGTCGGCTTAGATGATATGACTCATGAGTTTAATTTCTCTAAATTTAGTAAACAACACCATGAAGAAGAATTGCCTAGTAAGGATGAAATTATTGGTCTTGCTTCTATAGTGGTACCTCCTAGTGATCCTTTAGAACAATATTTGCTAGACCATGAGAATGGTATGTTTATGAATGAAAGAAGGGAAATAGATGAAGTATTATTTAAACAGGAACCTATGCTGAAACACAATTTGCCTGTTGAAATCCTAGGGGATCCCCCTCCGCCTAAGGGTGATCCCATGTTTGAGCTTAAACCGTTCCCTGATAATCTTAAATATGCTTATCTTGATGAAAAGAATATATATCCTGTTATTATTAGTGCTAACCTTTCAGAGCATGAAGAAGAAAGATGAAAACTCTGAAGAAGCACCGTGCTGCTATTGGATATACTCTTGATGATCTTAAGGGCATTAGTCCCACTCTATGTTAACATAAAATAAATTTGGAAGCAAATGCCAAACCAGTTCGTGATCCTCAACGACGTCTGAATCCTAAAATGAAAGAAGTGGTAAGAAAAGAAATACTAAAGCTTCTGGAGGTAGGTATAATTTATCCCGTTGCTGATAGTCAGTGGGTAAGTCTTGTTCATTGTGTCCCTAAGAAGGGATGTATTACTGTTGTTCCTAATGATAAAGATGAATTGATTCCACAAAGAATTATTACAGGTTATAGGATGGTAATTGATTTCTGCAAATTAAATAAGGCTACTAAGAAAGATCATTACCCCTTACCTTTTATCGATCAAATGCTAGAAAGATTATGCAAACATACACATTACTTCTTTCTAGATGGTTATTCTGGTTTCTCTCAAATACCTGTGTCGGATAAAGATCAATCAAAGACTACTTTTACATGCCCTTTTTGTACTTTTGCTTATAGACGTATGCCTTTTGGTTTATGTAATGCACCTTCTACCTTTCAAAGATGCATGATGTCTATATTCTCTGACTTCTGTGAAAAGATTTGTGAGGTTTTCATGGATGACTTTTTCGTCTATGGATCTTCTTTTGATGATTGCTTGAGCAATCTTGATCGAGTTTTGCAGAGATGTGAAGAAACTAATCTTTCCTTGAATTGGGAAAAGTGCCACTTTATGGTTAATGAAGGTATTGTCTTGGGGCATAATGTTTCTGAAAGAGGTATTGAAGTTGATAAAGCCAAGGTTGATGCTATTGAAAAGATGCCATGTCCCAAGGACATCAAAGGTATAAGAAGTCTCCTTGGTCACGCCGGATTTTATAGGAGGTTCATTAAGGACTTCTCAAAAATTTCTTGGCCTCTGACTAATTTATTACAAAAAGATATACCATTTGTCTTTGATGATGATTGTGTAGAAGCATTTGAAATACTTAAGAAAGCATTAGTCTCTGCACCTATTGTTCGGCCACCTGAATTGAATTTACCCTTTGAAATTATGTGTGATGCTAGCGATTATGCTGTAGGTGCTGTTCTAGGGCAAAGAGTTGATAAGAAATTAAATGTTATCCATTATGGTAGTAAGACTCTAGACAATGCTCAAAGAAATTATGCTACTACTGAAAAAGAACTTTTAGCAATTGTATTTGCATGTGATAAGTTCAGACCTTATATTATTGATTCTAGAATAACTATCCACACTGATCATGCTGCTATTAAATATCTTATGGAGAAGAAAGATGCTAAACCTATACTTATTAGATGGGTTCTCTTGCTACAAGAATTTGATTTGCATATTGTTGATAGAAAAGGAGCTGAGAACCCCCTTGTAGACAACTTATCTAGGTTAGAGAATGTTCTTGATGACCCACTACCTATTGATGATAGTTTCCTTGATGAACAATTAAAAGTCATAAGTACTTCTCGTAGTACCCCTTGGTATGCTGATTATGCTAATTACATAGTTGCTAAATTTATACCACCTAGCTTCACATACCAACAAAAGAAAAAGTTCTTCTATGATTTGAGACATTACTTTTGGGATGACCCACATCTTTATAAAGAAGAAGTAGATGGTGTTATTAGACGTTGTGTACCTGAGCATGAACAGGAATAGATCCTACGCAAGTGCCACTCCGAAACTTATGGAGGACACCACGCGGGAGATAGAACTGCACATAAGGTATTGCAATCCGGTTTTTATTGGCCTACTCTCTTCAAGGATGCCCGTAAGTTTGTCCTATCTTGTGACGAATGTCAAAGAATTGGTAATATTAGTAGACGTCAAGAAATTCCTATGAACTATTCACTTGTTATTGAACCGTTTGATGTTTGGGGCTTTGATTATATGGGACCTTTTCCTGCCTCTAATTGATATACACATATTTTAGTTGTTGTTGATTACGTTACTAAGTGGGTAGAAGCTATTCCAACTAGTAGTTCTGATCATAACACTTCTATTAAAATGCTTAAAGAAGTTATTTTTCCGAGGTTTGGAGTCCCTAGATATTTAATGACTGATGGTGGTTCACATTTTATTCATGGTGCTTTTCGTAAAATGCTTGCTAAATATGACATTAATCATAGAATTGCATCTTCGTATCACCCACAGTCTAGTGGTCAAGTAGAATTGAGTAATAGAGAACTTAAATTAATTTTGCAAAAGACTGTCAATAGGTCTAGAAAGAATTGGTCCAAGAAACTTGATGATGCATTATGGGCCTATAGAACTGCATATAAAAATCATATGGGTATGTCTCGGTATAAAATGGTATATGGAAAATCATGTCACTTACCTCTTGAACTAGAACATAAGGCATATTGTGATATTAAAGAGCTCAACTATGATTTCAAACTTGCTGGTGAAAAGAGGTTATTTGATATTAGCTCTCTTGATGAATGGAGAACCCAAGCTTATGAAAATGCCAAGTTGTTTAAAGAAAATGTTAAAAGATGGCATGACAAAAGGATACAAAAGTGTGAGTTTAATGTAGGTGATTATGTATTGCTATACAACTCTCGTTTAAGATTTTTTGCAGGAAAACTTCTCTCTAAATGGGAAGGCCCCTATGTTATCGAGGAGGTCTATCGTTTCGGTGCCATAAAAATCAACAACTTCGAAGGTACAAATTCGAAGGAGGTAAACGGTCAGAGAATTAAGCATTATATCTCAGGTAATCCCATAAATGTTGAAACCAATATTATTGAAACCGTAACCTCGGAGGAATACACAAGGGACACTTTCCAGAATGTTTCAGACTCTGAAAAGGAATAGGTATGTGGTACGGTAAGTAAACCGACTCCAAAACAATTTTTAAGGCAATATCTCTTTGTTTTGGAATATTTAGAAAAATAGAAAATTAAGTAGCAGTCCGGGAAGGACACGAGGGCCCCACGAGGGTGGAGGGCGCGCCCTACCCCCTGGGCACGCCCCCTACCTTGTGAGCTCCTCGTGTGCCTTCCGGACTCCGTTTTCTTACACGATACGTATTTTGGTCGGTAAAAATTCATTATATATTCTCCCGAAGGTTTTGACTCCCGTATACCGCAAATATACTCTATTTTTGTTTCGAGCTATTGATGCTGCAGATTAGAGCAAGATGTCTTCTCAAGAGTCAGTCGGGGAGAGCCGGGTATCTAATCTGGCACCGGAACCAAGGGCAAACAGCGACCCTGACCACTTTGGGCCAGCAACGGAGGAGGAGATGGAGGTTGACTTAATGAGGGTAGATGCCATGGAGGATCAAGAAGTCATCTCTCGCTTCCGAGCTGGGTTCCTGATGGGGGAACTACAGAGCTCAGCTATTCCAAACTCGGTTATCCCTTCCAATGTTAGATTTCTTTCTTATGAAAATATGAAGAGGAGTGTCACTTGTTCTCCCACAGCTATGAAACACCCTTGGGTGCAAGGAGCTTTAGCCGTCACAGGAAAGCTTCGTAAGGAAATAATGGACCTCAAGCAGCAAGTCAACAAGCTCGAGGAGGAGAATCGTATCGTGAGAGGAATCATCGCTAAGAATATTTCACCAACAACAAAGAAGGAGACATAATCACATGGGTATGGGCACTCCCCATGGCAACCGCCAAGCTTGCGGGAGGTGCCCCGGTATCGTATCACAATCACAACTCCTATCTTTACCGTTTTCCTTAGTTCGATCCTGTTAGTAGTATTTTGATCGAGTAGAATAAAGTTTATGGCATGATCTAGTTTTAAGTTTTGCTTTATTATCCTTCTGTGTAATCGAGTCCGTGAGCTATATAATAAAGATTAGTGTTGAGTCAAGGGCTTGATTTTCTTGCTATGATCTTGGGTGAATAAAAGAAAAGAGAAAAAGAATAAGAAGAAAAAAAAGTTCATATTGATCTTATTGATAATAATGACTTCACATAGAAAGAGTGTTATGATTAAAAGTTATTGGGAGTTGGCAGACATAGCTTCGGTCATCGTTGCAATTAATAGGAAGTAATAAGGAAAGAGAGGTTTCACATATAAATATATTATCATTGACATCTTTTATGATCGAGATCACTCATCAAAATATGACATGCTAAAGAGTTGATGTTGGACAAGGAAGACAACATAATGGGTTATGTTTTCTTATATCTGAGATAAAGTATGTTGTCATGGATCATCCAACATGTTGAGCTTGCCTTTCCCCCTCATGCTAGCAAAATTCTCAGCACCAAGTAGAGATACTACTTGTGCTTCCAAATACCCTTAAACCAGTTTTGCCATAAGAGTCCATCATATCTACCTATGGATTGAATAAGATCCTTCAAGTAAGTTTTCATCGGTGCAAAGCAATAAAAATTGCTATAAATATGTATGATTAGTGTGGACGAAATAAGCTTTATACGATCTTGTGATGTGGAAGTAATAAAAGCGACGGACTGCATAATAAAGGTTCATATCACAAGGGGCAATATAAAGTGACGTTCTTTCGCATTAAGATTTTGTACATCCAACCATAAAAGCGCATGGCAACCTCTGCTTCCCTCTGTGAAGGGCCTATCTTTTATTATTATCTTCTACCTTATGCAAGTGTCATGATGATCTTCACCTCTCCTTTTTTTCATTTTAACCTTTGGCAAGCACAATGTGTTGGAAAGATCCTGATAGATATATCTAATTGGATGTAGGGGGCATGAGTTATTATTGTTGACATTACCCTCGAGGTAAAAGGTTGTGGGGCGAAATTATAAGCCCCTATATTTCTCTGTGTCCGATTAAAACTCTGTAACCACAAGTATTGCGCGAGTGCTAGCAATTATGAAGGACTAGATGATAGTTGAGTATGTGGACTTGCTTTTCAGCTCTCACATAGACTCTTTCTGATGTTATGATAAATTGCAATTGCTTCAATGACTGAGGTTATAGTTTGTTTGTTCTCAATAAGGTTTCTGATTCATACTTTTGCATTGTGAATAGATCATCACTTGAACATAAGTAATCATATGACAATATCTATGTATGTTGTTGTTATGAGAATAATCATGATGCCCTCATGTCTGTATTTTATTTTTATTGACGCCTCTACCTCTAAACATGGGGACATATTTATTGTTATCGGCTTTCGCTTGAGGACAAGCGAGGTCTAAGCTTGGGGGAGTTGATACGTCCATTTTGCATCATGCTTTTATATCGATATTTACTGCATTATGGGTTGTTATTTCACATTATGTCACAATACTATGGCTATTCTCTCTTATTTTACAAGGTTTACATAAGGAGGGAGAATGCCTGCAGCTGGAATTCTGGGCTGGAAAAGGAGCAAATATTAGAGACCTATTCTGCACAACTCCAAAAGTCCTGAAACTGCACGGAATACCTTATAATAAATAATGAAAAATCCTTGCCAAAGATGAAGACCAGGAGGCCCACACCCTTCCCACGAGGGTGGGGGGCGCCCCCCCCCCCCCTAGGGCGTGCCCCCCTACCTCGTGGGCCCCCTGATGGCTCTCCGATGACCATCTTCTCCTATATGAAGTCTTTCGTCGAGAAAAAAATAAGAAGCAACCTTTCGGGATGAAACTCCGCCGCCACGAGGCGGAACCTTGGCTGATCCAATCTAGAGCTCCGGCAGAGCTGTTCTGTCGGGGAAACTTCCCTCCCGGAGGGGGAAATCATCACCATCGTCATCACCAACACTCCTCTCATCCGGAGAGGGCAATCTCCATCAACATCTTCATCAGCACCATCTCATCTCAAATCCCTAGTTCATCTCTTGTATCCTATTCTTGTCTCAAAGTCCAGGATTGGTGCTAGTAGGTTGCTAGTAGTGTTAATTACTCCTTGTAGTTGATGCCAGTTGGTTTAATTGGTGGAATATCATATGTTCAGATCCTTTATGCATATTATTACCCCTCTGATTATGAACATGAATATGCTTTGTGAGTAGTTATGTTTGTTCCTGAGGACAAGGGAGAAGTCTTGCTATTAGTAGTCATGTGAATTTGGTATTCGTTCGATATTTTGATAAGATGTATGGTGTCTAGCCTCTAGTGGTTTTATGTGAACATTGACTACATAACACTTCACCATTATTTGGGCCAAGAGGAAGGCATTGGTAAGTAATAAGTAGATGATGGGTTTCTAGAGTGACAGAAGCTTAAACCCTAGTTTATGTGTTGCTTCGTAAGGGGCTGATTTGGATCCATATGTTTCATGCTATGGTTAGGTTTACCTTAATACTTTTGTTGTAGTTGCGGATGCTTGCACTAGAGGTTAATCATAAGTGGGATGCTTGTTCAAGTAAGAACAGCACCCAAGCACTGGTCCACCCACATGTCAAATTATCAAAGTACCGACGCGAATCATATGAACGTGATGAAAACTAGCTTGACGATATTCCCATGTGTCCTCGGGAGCGCTTTTCCTTATATAAGAGTTTGTCCAGGCTTGTCCTTTGCTACAAAAAGGATTGGGCCCCCTTGCTGCACTTTATTTACTTTTGTTACTTGTTGCTCGTTACAAATTATCTTATCACAAAACTATCTGTTACTACTTATTTCAGTACTTGCAGTGAGCCATTAAGAATAAATGGATTTTCAAGAGGAAGATGGACACTAATAGTAGTATTACTATCTACAAAGCTCGAATTGTCGCAAAAGGTTTTCGACAAGTTCAAGATGTTGACTACGATGAGATTTTCTCACTCGTACCGATGCTTAAGTCTATCCGAATCATGTTTGCAATTGCCACATTTTATGAAATCTGGCAAATGGATGTCAAAACTGCATTTCTTAATGGATTTCTTAAAGAAGAGTTGTATATGATGCAACAAGAAGGTTTTGTCAATCCTAAAGGTGCTAACAAAGTGTGCAAGCTCCTGCGATCCATCTATGTCAAAAGGCTTCAGCCTGATAAGCTCGAACCCAAATCAGAGATGTGTGTCTTCATAGGATACCCTAAGGAAACAATTGGGTACACCTTCTACAACAAATCCGAAGGCAAGATATTTGTTGCCAAGAATGGAAACTTTCTAGAGAAGGAGTTTCTCTCGAAAGAAGTGAGTGGGAGGAAAGTATAACTTGGTGAGGTAATTGTACCTTCTCTCGGGTTGGAAAGTGGCTCATCAGAGAAATCCATTCCCGTGATGCCTACACCAACAAGAGAAGAAGCTAATGATGATGATCATGAAACTTCAGATCAAGTTACTACAGGACCTCATAGGTCGAACAGAGCACGTTCCGCACCAGAGTGGTACAGTAACCTTGTTCTGGAAGTCATGTTACTAGACCATGACGAACCTACGAACTTTGAAGAAGCGATGATGAGCCAAGATTCCGATAAATGGCTTGAGGCCTTGAAATTTGAGATAGGACCCATGTATGAGAACAAAGTGTAGACTTTGGTTGACTTGCCCGATGATCGGCGAGCCATAGAGAATAAATGGATCTTGAATAAGAAGACTGGCGTTGATGGTATTGTTACTGTCTACAAAGCTCGACTTGTCGCGAAAGGTTTTTGACAAGTTCAAGGAGTTGACTATGATGAAACTTTCTCACCCGTAGTGATGCTTAAGTATGTCCGGATCATGTTAGCAATTGCCGCATTTTATGATTATGAAATCTAGCAAATGGACGTCAAAACTGCATTCCTTAATGGATTTCTTAAAGGAGAGTTGTATATGATGCAACCAGAAGGTTTTGTCTATCCTAAAGGTGCTAATAAAGTGTGCAAGCTCCAGCGATCCATCTATGGACTGGTGCAAGCATCTCAGAGTTGGAATATACGCTTTGATGAGGTGATCAAAGCATATGGTTTTATACAGACTTTCAGAGAAACCTATCACTACTAGGGAAAAGCCTATACACACAATCTTACCAGCAGCGCGCCTCAAAATAAGGCGCTGCTCCTACGTAGCAGTAGCGCGCGCAAACAAAACTCGTTGCTGAAATAAATATAGTAGTAGTGCGCCCGCTCTAAGATGCGCTACTACTATAATTCCCATGACGCCGCCGCGAGGCTAGTTCTAGCAGCAGCGCGTTATCACGAAGAGCGCTACTGCTACGGATCATAGCAGCAGTGCATTCCACCAATAAGTGCTACTACTAAGTTTACTACAAAAATTTAGTCCCACCTCGCTCCGTGAAGAGAGTTTCTACCACCTTAAATATGTTACTTATCAAACTTTGACAAGCACTTGGTCTTCACTGAACTCTATGTGTAGAATTTGTGGCCGCAATATGAGTCTTCACCGGTTCCTAAACTGGTGAGGACTCATATTGACAAATCAGATTGTACACAAAAAGATCGTTGATGATCAATGTATTTTTGATGTCAATTTTTACATGCTGACACATAGCAGTAGCGCGTTCTTTGTGAAAGGCGCTACTGCTAGGTAGTTTAGCAGTAGCGCCTTTCTCTATAGCGCGCTACTGCTAAGCCATTCCATCTCCCACCCCCCACTCTCCTCTGTCCGATCCACTCGCACTCACACACTCACTGGATCTCCCCCTCAACCCCCTGCACCGGTCCTCCCCCGTCGCCCCTCCTCCCTCTACGCCGCCTTCACCTCCTCCTCCTCCTCGCTAGACTCGGTACCGGCCTCCTCCTCCGTCCTCCCTCCACTCGCCGCTGGTCGGCCCCTCCTCGGTCCGCCTTCCTCCTTCGTCCTCCCTCCACTCACCGCCGGCCGGCCCCTCCTCGCTCAGCCTTCCTCCTCCGTCCTACTCTCTTCTCCCTCCTCTAGTCGCCCCTCCTTCTCCCTCCTCCCTGCTACATTTTGATTTAGTAGGCTAGTTCATATGCAACATTTTGATTTAGTTGGTATGATTTAGTTGATTAATAGGCTAGTTGATTTAGAACATTTTGATTTAGATGATTTAGTAGGCTAGTTGATTTAGTTGATTTAGTATGCACCATTTTATTGTTATTTTTCTGTATATGGATAGGTAGAGGCTTTTGTTTTTTTGTAATAAGTTATTTTTTGGCAAAATGTATGTGCCAATTTAGTTAAATTTGCCACTTGTTTTTTTAATCAATTATCTTAGGCAATAGGGGCCAAATTAGATGAAATGTCTTGGTAGGTGGTACCCTGATTTGGTAGATATTTGTGAAAAGTTTTTTTGGCAATAGGTGCCACCGAAATGCTTTGGTAGGTGGTACCTTGTCATCTAATATGTTACTGAATGAAATATGCCCTAGAGGCAATAATAAAGTTATTATTTATTTCCTCGTATCATGATAAATGTTTATTATTCATGCTAGAATTGTATTAACCAGAAACTTAGTACATGTGTGAATACATAGACAAACAGAGTGTCACTAGTATGCCTCTACTTGACTAGCTCATTAATCAAAGATGGTTAAGTTTCCTAACCATAGACATGAGTTGTCATTTGATTAACGGGATCACATCATTAGGAGAATGATGTGATTGACTTGACCCATTTTGTTAGCTTAGCACTTGATCTTTTAGTTTACTGCTATTGCTTTCTTCATGACTTATACATGTTCCTGTGACTATGAGATTATGTAACTCCCGATTACCGGAGGAACACTTTGTGTGCTACCAAACATCACAACGTAACTGGGTGATTATAAAGGTGCTCTATAGGTGTCTCCGATGGTACTTGTTGAGTTGGCATAGATCAAGATTAGGATTTGTCACTCCGATTGTCGGAGAGGTATCTCTGGGCCCACTCGGTAATGCACATCACTATAAGCCTTGCAAGAATTGTAACTAATGAGTTAGTTACAGGATGATGCATTATGGAACGAGTAAAGAGACTTGCCAGTAACGAGATTGAACTAGGTATTGAGATACCGACGATCGAATCTCGAGCAAGTAACATACTGATGACAAAGGGAACAATGTATAGTGTTATGCGGTTTGACCGATAAAGATCTTCGTTGAATATGTGGGAGCCAATATGAATATCCAGGTTCCGCTATTGGTTATTGACCGGAGACATGTCTCGGTCATGTCTACATAGTTCTCGAACCTGTAGGGTCCGCACGCTTAAAGTTCGGTGACGATCGGTATTATGAGTTTTGTGTTTTGATGTACCGAAGGTAGTTTGGAGTCCCTGATATGATCACAGACATGACAAGGAGTCTCGAAACGGTCGAGACGTAAAGATCAATATATTGGAAGGTTATATTCGGACACCGGATGAGTTCCGGGGGTTATCGAATAAATACCGGAGAACCGGGAGGTTACCGGAACCTCCCGGGGGGTTATTGGGCCTTATGGGCCCAAGTGGAGGAAGAGGAGAGGTGGCCAGCTAGGGGCACGTGGCACCTCTAGCCCAAACCGAATTGGACTAGGGGGCCGACCCCCCCTTCCTTCTTCTTCTCCTACCCTTCCTTCCCCTCTCCTACAAGGACTAGGAAAGAGGGGGCAAACCTACTTGGAGTAGGATTGCTCCCCCCCCTTGGGCGCATCGCCGGCCCTCTCCTCCTCCCCCCCCTTTATATACGGAGGTGGGGGCACCACAAAGACACACAAGTTGATCATTGATCCCTTAGCCGTGTGCGGTGCCCCCTCCACCATAATCTACCTCGATCATATCGTAGTGGTGCTTACGCGAAGCACTACGTCGGTAGCAACATCATCACCGTAAACATGTCGTCGTGCTGACGGAACTCTCCGTGAAGCTCTACTGGATCGGTGTTCGTGGGACGTCATTGATACGTCTCCAACGTATCTATAATTTTTTATTTCTCCATGCTATATTATCTTCTATTTTGGACATTATTGGGCTTTATCATCCACTTCTATATTATTTTTGAGACTAACGTATTAACCGGAGGCCCAGCCCAGAATTGTTGTTTTTTGCCTATTTCAGAGTTTCGCAGAAAAAGAATATCAAACGGAGTCCAAACGGAGTGAAACCTTCGGAAACATGATTTTTGGAACGAACGTGATCCAGGAGACTTGGACCCTACATCAAGCAACCAACAGCAACCAACAGTGAAACCTATGGCCCCGGGGTCTATCTTCCATCATATTAATCTTCCAACACTTAGTTATTTTCACTGCCTTTTATTTTAATTTGCATCTTTATCATAAAAATACCAAAAATATTATCTTATCATATCTATCAGGTCTCACTCTCGTAAGTGACCGTGTAGGGATTGACAACCCCTTATCGCGTTGGTTGCGAGGATTTATTTGTTCTGTGTAGGTGCGAGGTACTGATGTCTACTACACAACCTTCCTCTTGTAGACGTTGTTGGGCCTCCAAGTGCAGAGGTTTGTAGGACAGTAGCAAATTTCCCTCAAGTGGATGACCTAAGGTTTATCAATCCGTAGGAGGCGTAGGATGAAGATGGTCTGTCTCAAGCAACCCTGCAACCAAATAACAAGTGTCTCTTTTGTCCCCAACACACCCAATACAATGGTAAATTGTATAGGTGCACTAGTTCGGCGAAGAGATGGTGATACAAGTGCAATATGGATGGTAGATAAAGGTATTTGTAATCTGAAAATATAAAAACAGCAAGGTAACTAATGATAAAAGTGAGCATAAACGGTATTGCAATGATAGGAAATAAGGCCTAGGGTTCATACTTTCACTAGTGTAAGTCCTCTCAACAATACTAACATAATTGGATCATAAAATTATCCCTCAACATGCAACAAAGAGTCACTCCAAAGTCACTAATAGCGGAGAACGAACGAAGAGATTATGGTAGGGTATGAAACCACCTCAAAGTTATTCTTTCCAATCAATCCGTTGGGCTATTCCTATAAGTGTCACAAACAACCCTAGAGTTCGTACTAGAATAAGACCTTAAGATACAAATCAACCAAAACCCTAATGTCACCTAGATACTCCAATGTCACCTCAAGTATCCATGGGCATAATTATACGATATGCATCACACAATCTCAGATTCATCTATTCAACCAACACAAAGGACCTCAAAGAGTGCCCCAAAGTTCTACCGGAGAATCACGACAAGAACGTGTGCCAACCCCTATGCATAGGTTCCCAATGTCACGAAACCTGCAAGTTGGTCGCCAAAACGTACATCAAGTGGCACGTGGTATCCCATTGTCACCACAGATATCCATGGCAAGACATACGTCAAGTGTTCTCAAGTCTTTAAAGACTCAATCCGATAAGATTACTTCAAAGGGGAAACTCGATTCATTACAAGAGAGAAGAGGGGGGAAGAAACATCATAGGATCCAAATATAATAGCAAAGCTCGCGATACATCAAGATCGTATCATCTCAAGAACACGAGAGAGAGAGAGAGAGAGAGATCAAACACATAGCTACCGGTACATACCCTCAGCCCCGAGGGAGAACTACTCCCTCCTCGTCATGGAGAGCACTGGGATGATGAAGATGGCCACCGGAGAAGGATTGTCCCCTCCGGCAGGGTGTCGGAACGGGTGTAGATTGAGTTTCGGTGGCTACGGAGGCTTCTGGCGGCGGAATCCCGATCTATGTTTCTCCCGGATGTTTTTAGGCTATATGGAGATATATAGGCGGAAGAAGTACGTCAGGGGGGCCACGAGGGGCCCACGAGGCAGGGGGCGCGCCCAGGGGGTGCCCTCCACCCTCGTGACCTCCCCTGAAACTTCTTGGAGTAGGGTCCAAGTCTCCTGGATCACGTTCGGTGAGAAGATCGCGTTCCCGAAGGTTTCATTCCGTTTGGACTTTGTTTGATATTCTGTTTCCTCGAAATACTGAAATAGGCAAAAAACAACAATTCTGGGCTGGGCCTCCGGTTAATAGGTTAGTCCCAAAAATAATATAAAAGGGGAAAATAAAGCCCAATATAGTCCAAAACAGTAGATAAAGTAGCATGGAGCAATCAAAAATTATAGATACGTTGAAGACGTATCAGGCATCCCCAAGCTTAATTCCTGCTCGTCCTCGAGTAGGTAAATGATAAAAAGAGAATTTTTGATGCGGAGAGATACTTTGGCATAACTTCAATGTAAATCTTCTTAATCGTGGTATGAATATTCAGATCCGAAAGGTTCAAGACAAAAGTTCATATTGACATAAAAATGATAATACTTCAAGCATACTAATCAAACAATTATGTCATCTCAAAATAACATGGCCAAAGGAAGTTCATCCCTACAAAATCATATAGTTAGGCTATGCTTCATTTTCGTCACACAAAGATGTTCCCAACTTCTATACCCCCGATGACAAGCCAAGCAATTGTTTCATACTCAAATAATCTCAAACTTTTTCTATCTTCATGCAATACATGAGCGCGAGCCATGGACATAACACTATGGGTGGTATAGAATATGATGATGGGGATTGTGTGGAGAAGACAAAAAAGGAGAAAGTCTCACATCAACGAGGCTAATCAATGAGCTATGGAGATGCCCATCAATTGATGTTAATGCAAGGAGTAGGGATTGCCATGCAACGGATGCACTAGAGCTAAGAATGCTCAACAAAAGAAAACTAGTGGGTGTGCATCCAACTTGCTTGCTCATGAAGACCTAGGGCATTTTGAGGAAGCCCATCATTGGAATATACAAGCCAAGTTCTATAATGAAAAATTCCCACTACTATGAACAAGACAACTTATGAGACTCACTATATGAAAAACAAGGTGCTACTTTGAAGCACAAGTGTGGAAAAAGAGATAGTAGCATTGCCCTTTTTATTTTCTCTCTTTTTTTGGGCCTTTCTTTTTTCTTTTTGGCCTTTCTCTCTTTTTTTAATTGGGCAATGCTCTAATAATGATGATCATCACACTTCTATTGATTACAACATAATGATTACAACTCGATACTAGAACAAGATATGACTCTATATGAATGCCTCCGGCGGTGTACCGGGATGGTGCAATGAATCAAGAGTGACATGTATGAAAAATAATGCATGGTGGCTTTGCCACAAATACGATGTCAACTACAAGATCATGCAATGGCAATATGACAAAAGTAAAGCATGTCATGATGATGATGATGATGATGATGATGATGGTGGAAGTTGCATGGCAATATATCTCGGAATGGCTATGGAAATGCCATGATAGGTAGGTAGGTATGGTGGCTGTTTTGAGGAAGATATAGGGAGGTTTATGTGTGAAAGAGTGTATCATATCACGGGGTTTGGATGCACCGGCGAAGTTTGCACCAACTCTCAATGTGAGAAAGGGCAATGCACAGTACCGAAGAGGCTAGCAAATGGCGGAAAGGTAAAAGTGCGTATAATCCATGGACTCAACATTAGTCAAAAGAACTCATATACTTATTGCAAAAATTTAGAATTCATCAAAAATCAAGTACTATGCACATGCTCCTAGGGGGATAGATTGGTAGGAAAAGACCATCGCTCGTCCCCGACCGCCACTCATAATGATGCACAAGCCAGGTACACTTCATGCTTCAAATTTGTTACACAACTTTAACCATACGTGCATGCTACGGGACTTTCTAACTTCAACACAAGTATTTCTCAAATTCACAACTACTCAACTAGCACGACTATGATATTATCACCTCCATATCTCAAAACAATTATCAAGCATCAAACTTATCTTAGTATTCAACCCACTAAAAAGAAAGTTTCACATATCTTGAATACCAAGTATATTAACATTAAGCAAATTACCATGCTATTAACGACTCTCAAAATAATCTAAGTGAAGCATGAGAGATCAAGTTTCTTTAAAACAAACCACCACCGTGCTCTAAAAGATCTAAGTGAAGCACTAGAGCGAAAATTATCACGCTCAAAAAGATATAAGTGAAGCACATAGAGTAAACTATCAAGCTCAAAAGATATAAGTGAAGCACATATAGTATTCTAACAAATTTCAATTCATACATGGCTCTCTAAAAAGGTGTGTACAGAAAGGATGATTGTGGTAGACTAACAAGCAAAGACAAAAATAATACAAGACGCTCCAAGCAAAACACATATCATGTGGTGAATAAAAATATAGCTCCAAGTAAATTACCGATGGAAGTGGACGAAAGAGGGGATGCCTTCCGGGGCATCCCCAAGCTTTGACTTTTTGGTGTCCTTGGATTATCTTGGGGGTGCCATGGGCATCCCCAAGCTTAGGCTCTTGCCACTCCTTGTTCCATAATCCATCAAAAGAATTCACCCAAAACTTGAAAACTTCACAACACAAAACTCAATAGAAATCTCGTGAGCTCCGTTAGAGAAAGAAAACAAAAGACTACTTTAAGGTACTGTAGTGAACTTGTTCTTTATTTGTATTGGTGTTAAACCTACCGTATTCCAACTTCTCTATGGTTTATAAACTATTTTACTAGCCATAGATTCATCAAAATAAGAAAACAACACACGCAAAACAGAATCTGTCAAAAACAGAACAGTCTGTAGTAATCTGTTACTAACGCAAACTTATGGAACCCAAAAAATTCTACCAAAATTAGACGACCTGGGCAATTTTCTTATTGATCAGCAGCAATTAGAATCACTATTTTATCACGTTCTGGTGATTTTTGACAATTCGGTCACTGAGCGCAAAGATTCTGGAAATTACAGCAAGATCAAATAACTATCTTCCAAGAAGATCTAATAGGTTTAAATTGGCATAAACACTAATTAAACACATAAAACCACATCTAAACAGAGGCTATTTGAATTATTTATTACTAAACAGGAACAAAAGTCAAGGAAAAAAATAAAATTGGGTTGCCTCCCAACAAGCGCTATCGTTTAACGCCCCTAGCTAGGCATGATGATTTCAATGATGCTCACATAAAAGATAAGAATTGTAACATAAAGAGAGCATCATGAAGAATATGACTAGCACATTTAAGTCTAACTCACTTCCTATGCATAGGTATTTTGTGAGAAAACAACTTGTGGGGACAAGAATCAACTTGCATAGGAAGGTAAAACAAGCATAACTTCAAAATTTTAAGCACATAGAGAGGAAACTTGATATTATTGCAATTCCTACAAGCATATGTTCCTCCCTCATAATAATTTTCAGTAGCATCATGAATGAATTCCACAATATAACCAGCACCTAAAGCATTCTTTTCATGATCTACAAGCATAGAAAAATTATTACTCTCCACATAGGCAAAATTCTTCTCATTCGGAATAGTGGGAGTATCATAGGAAAGTCGAATACTATAAATTGTTTCCGTATTAAAAGAGTAATGTTCAGAGAAGGGGTAATCATAATCATGACAAATTTTATAAATATAATCATCACTACTTTTTATAGCATAAGTTTCATCACAATAATCATCATAAGTAGCAACTTTGTTCTCATCATAATCACTTTGCATATCAAAACATGGAAGGCTAAAAATATCATCATTATTAAACATAGAATCCCCAAGCTTGGGACAGACATCAATTGCAGCAAATATATTCTCTAATATGTCATCCTCATCAAACATAGCTTCCCCAAGCTTGGGCCTTTTCGTATCATAAGCATAATCACTCTCATCATTAATAGCGTGGATAGCACCAATAGTATAGCAATTATTATATTCTTCCAAGCATGTGCCAAAAAGATTTTCAAGATCATAAGAAGTATCATTATCTTCCCAATCATAATCATCACAACAAGCAATAGGCATAACGAGATCATCATCAAGTGTATCATCTTCATTTTCATGAGGCACAGCAATAATATGAGCAACTTTATTTGGGAGAGATACCTTTTTACCTCTCTTCCTTTTTCTTTTCTTCTTCTTTACCACATCGTGTGTGGGTTCAATCCTCTTTTTGGAGCTCCTTATTAATGAGATTGGTTGAATAGGAGGCTCCTCCTCGTTGCCTGATTCATCATAAGAGATAATAGGAGGATATTGGGAAGTCTCTTCCCTTTCATTAGTATTCTCTTCATCTTCTATTTGTTTCCTTTTCTTTATGTAGTTGGCAATATAAGGATTTTCAATGCAATTCACCGCACAATACATATAAATATTCTCTAGATCAAAATCAAGAACTCTATCAAGATTAAACTTTGGAATACCCTCAGTTATACGTTTCATTTCTTCATAACCCAAAAGAAGGCTAATCTCTTTATGATGCTCAAGGGTAATCAAATTATCACAATGTTTGGACACGACTTGATCATGAAACAAATAGCATTGGAGCTTTAAATGACCATGTTCATTGCAAAGTTCACAAGGGGCACGAAAAATAATGAATCTTTCAGCACATTCATCTAGACTTTCTTGCAACAATTTAGTTTCTAAGTACTTATGCCTCTTACAATATCTATCTTCCCTATTCGGTGTGTACTTGCAAACCCAATCTAATCCACAAAAATTGACATGTTTATAGGAGGTATTTTCATCATAACTAGTGCAATCATCATTAGCATCATGGATATTCAAAGAATTCGTACTAACAACATTGCAATCATGCTCATCATTCAAAGATTTAGTGCCAAAAATTTTGTAGATTTCTTCTTCTAGCACTTGAGCACAATTATCCTTTCCATCATACTCACGAAAGATATTAAAAAGGTAAAGCGTATGAGACAAACTCAATTCCATTTTTTGTAATTTTCTTTTATAAACTAAACTAGTGATGAAACAAGAAACTAAAAGACTCGATTGCAAGATCTAAAGATATACCTTCAAGCACTCACCTCCCAGGCAACGGCGCCAGAAAAGAGCTTGATGTCTACTACACAACCTTCTTCTTGTAGACGTTGTTGGGCCTCCAAGTGCAGAGGTTTGTAGGACAGTAGCAAATTTCCCTCAAGTGGATGACCTAAGGTTTATCAATCCGTAGGAGGCGTAGGATGAAGATGGTCTCTCTCAAGCAACCCTGCAACCAAATAACAAAGATTATCTTGTGTCCCCAACACACCCAATACAATGGTAAATTGTATAGGTGCACTAGTTCGGCGAAGAGATGGTGATACAAGTGCAATATGTATGGTAGATAAAGGTATTTGTAATCTGAAAATATAAAAACAGCAAGGTAACTAATGATAAAAGTGAGCGTAAACGGTATTGCAATGATAGGAAATAAGGCCTAGGGTTCATACTTTCACTAGTGTAAGTCCTCTCAACAATACTAACATAATTGGATCATAAAATTATCCCTCAACATGCAACAAAGAGTCACTCCAAAGTCACTAATAGCGGAGAACGAACGAAGAGATTATGGTAGGGTACGAAACCACCTCAAAGTTATTCTTTCCAATCAATCCGTTTGGCTATTCCTATAAGTGTCACAAACAACCCTCGAGTTCGTACTAGAATAACACCTTAACATAAAAATCAACCAAAACCCTAATGTCACCTAGATAATCCAATGTCACCTCAAGTATCCATGGGCATGATTATACGATATGCATCACACAATCTCAGATTCATCTATTCAACCAACACAAAGGACCTCAAAGAGTGCCCCAAAGTTCTACTGGAGAATCACGACGAGAACGTGTGCCAACCCCTATGCATAGGTTCCCAATGTCATGAAACCCACAAGTTGGTCGCCAAAACGTACATCAAGTGGCACGTGGTATCCCATTGTCACCACAGGTATCCACGGCAAGACATACGTCAAGTGTTCTCAAGTCTTTAAAGACTCAATCCGATAAGATTACTTCAAAGGGGAAACTCGGTTCATTACAAGAGAGAAGAGGGGGGAAGAAACATCATAGGATCCAAATATAATAGCAAAGCTCGCGATACATCAAGATCGTATCATCTCAAGAACACGAGAGAGAGAGAGAGAGAGAGATCAAACACATAGCTACTAGTACATACCCTCAGCCCCGAGGGAGAACTACTCCCTCCTCATCATGGAGAGCACTGGGATGATGAAGATGGCCACCGGAGAAGGATTGCCCCCTCCGCCAGGGTGCCGGAACGGGTCTAGATTGAGTTTCGGTGGCTACGGAGGCTTCTGGCGGCAGAACTCCCGATCTATGTTGCTCCCGGATGTTTTTAGGGTATATGGAGATATATAGGCGGAAGAAGTACGTCAGGGAGGCCACGAGGGGCCCACGAGGTAGGGGGTGCACCTAGGGGGGCGCGCCCTCCACCCTCGTGACCTCCCCGGAAACTTCTTGGAGTAGGGTCCAAGTCTCCTGGATCACGTTCGGTGAGAAGATCACGTTCCCGAAGGTTTCATTCCATTTGGACTTCGTTTGATATTTTGTTTCCTCGAAATACTGAAATAGGCAAAAAAACAGCAATTCTGGGCTGGGCCTCCGGTTAATAGGTTAGTCCCAAAAATAAGATAAAAGTGGAAAATAATGCCCAATATAGTCCAAAACAGTAGATAAAGTAGCATGGAGCAATCAAAAATTATAGATACGTTGGAGACGTATTAGGTACTCGCGCGTAGCCTCCTACTGGATTGATACCTTGGTTCTCAAAAACTGAGGGAAATACTTACGCTACTTTGTTGCATCACCCTTTCCTCTTCAAGGGAAAACCAACGCAATGCTCAAGAGGTAGCAAGAAGGATTTCTGGCGCCGTTGCCGGGGAGGTCTACGCAAAAGTCAACATACCAAGTACCCATCACAAACCCTTATCTCCCGCATTACATTATTTGCCATTTGCCTCTTGTTTTCCTCTCCCCCACTTCACCCTTGACGTTTTATTCGCCCTCTCTCTCTATACTCCCTATCTTTCTCTATTTACCTCTTTTTGCCCATTCCTCGTTTGCTTGTGTGTTGGATTGCTTGCTTGTCACGATGGCTCTTCCCCTATTTGGTGATCTTCACCTTAAAAGGTTAGAAGAAATCGAAAGCAATGTTAGGAGTTTATGGTCTTACAATTTGAGCATAATAATTTCTTTAGAAATGAGCTTAAGGAACAAAAAGGCTTTATGAGTTATATGAATAAAGAGCTCGATGATATGTCTAAAGAATTTGATGGTTTGAGATCCCAAATTGCTTGCCTTGAGAAGTTAATAGCTGAAATTTCGGATAAGCAGGCCACCTTAGTTAATAAGATGGCCGCTAAGCCGGAAAACTACGAAAATAAAGATGAAGATCTAAAAGTTATTGATGTGTCCCCTATTAAATCTTTGTTTTGCAATATGAATCTTGATAATGATGGGACTGAATATGATCCACCTTTACCTAGAAGGCATTCCAAAAATTCGGAGTTTTTAGATCTTGATGCTAAATTTGATAAAAGTGGGATTGAAGAGATCAAAACTTTAGATGTTAATGAACCTACTATTTTGGATTTCAAGGAATTTAATTATGATAGCTGCTCTTTGATAGATTCTATTTCCTTGTTGCAGTCTGTGCTAAATTCTCCTAATGCTTATAGCCAAAATAAAGCTTTTACTAAACATATTGTTGATGCTTTGATGCAATCTTATGAAGAAAAACTTGAGTTGGAAGTTTCTATCCCTAGAAAACATTATGATGAGTGGGAACCAACTATTAAAAATAAAATTAAAGATCATGAATGCTATGCTTTGTGTGATTTGGGTACTAGTGTTTCCACAATTCCAAAGACTTTGTGTGATTTGTTAGGTTTCCGTGATTTTGATGATTGCTCTTTAAACTTGCACCTTGCGGATTCCACTATTAAGAAACCTATGGGAAGAATTAATGATGTTCTTATTATTGCGAATAGGAATTATGGTCCCGTAGATTTTATTGTTCTTGACATAGATTGCAATCCTTCATGTCCTATTATTCTTGGTAGACCTTTCCTTAGAACGATTGGTGCAATTATTGATATGAAGGAAGGGAATATTAGATTCCAATTTCCGTAAGGAAAGGCATGGAACACTTCCCTAGAAAAAAATTACCTTACGAATCTATTATGAGAGCCACTTATGGATTGCCTTCCAAACATGGCAATACCTAGATCTATCCATGTTTTTATGCCTAGCTAGGGGCGTTAAACGATAGCGCTCGTTGGGAGGCAACCCAATTTTATTTTTATTCCTTGCTTTTTTATCCTGTTTAGTAATAGATAATGTATCTATACTCTGTTTTGGTTGTGTTTTTTGTGTTTAATTAGTGTTTGTGCCAAGTAGAACCGTTGGGAAGACTTGGGGAAAGTCTTGTTAATCTTGCTGTAAAAAACAAAAACTTTAGCGCTCACGAGAACTGTTACCATTTTTATTTGGAAAGTGATATTTAGTTAATTCTTTTTGCAGATGATTAATAGATAAATTACTCACGTCCATCAATTTATTTTAGAATTTTTGGGGTTCCAGATCTTGCGTTAGCTACAGATTACTACAGACTCTTCTGTTTTTGACAGATTCTGTTTTTCGTGTGTTGTTTGCTTATTTTGATGAATCTATGGCTAGTAAAATAGTTTATAAACCATAGAGAAGTTGTAATACAGTAGGTTTAACACCAATATAAATAAAGAATGAGTTCATTACAGTACCTTGAAGTGGTGATTTGTTTTCTTTCGCTAACGAAGCTCACGAGATTTTCTACTTTAAGTTTTGTGTTGTGAAGTTTTCAAGTTTTGGGTAAAGATTTGATGGATTATGGAACAAGGAGTGGCAAGAGCCTAAGCTTGGGGATTCCCATGGCACCCCCAAGATAATCTAAGGACACCTAAAAGCCAAAGCTTGGGGATGCCCCGGAAGGCATCCCCTCTTTCATCTACTTCTATCGGTAACTTTACTTGGAGCTATATTTTTATTCACCACATGATATGTGTTTTGCTTGGAGCGTCTTGTATTATTTGAGTCTTTATTTGTTAGTTTTCCACAATCATCCTTGCTGCACACACCTTTTTGAGAGAGACAAACATGATTCAGAAATTATTAGAATACTCTATGTGCTTCACTTATATCTTTTGAGTTATATAGTTTTTGCTCTAGTGCTTCACTTATATCTTTTAGAGCACGGTGGTGGATTTGTTTTATAGAAACTATTGATCTCTCATGATTCACTTAGATTATTTTGAGAGTCTTAAATAGCATGGTAATTTGTATAAATAATCCTAATATGCTAGGTATTCAAGATTAGTAAAAACTTTCTTATGAGTGTTTTGAATACTAAGAGAAGTTTGATGCTTGATAATTGTTTTGAGATATGGAGATGCTGATATTAGAGTCGTGCTAGTTGAGTAGTTGTGAATTTGAGAAATGCTTGTGTTGAAGTTTGTGATTCCCGTAGCATGCACGTATGGTGGACCGTTATGTTAAGAAGTCGGAGCATGATGTATTTATTGATTGTCCTCCTTATGAGTGGCGGTCGGGGACGAGCGATGGTCTTTTCCTACCAATTATCCCCCTAGGAGCATGCGCGTAGTACTTTGCTTCGATAACTAATAGATTTTTGCAATAAGTATGTGAGTTCATTATGACTAATGTTGATTCCATGGATTATACGCACTCTCACCCTTCCATCATTGCTAGCCTCTCTAATACCGCGCACCTTTCGCCGGTATCATACACCCACCATATACCTTCATCAAAACAGCCACCATACCTACCTATCATGGCATTTCCATAGCCATTCCGAGATATATTGCGATGCAACTTTCCACCGTTCTGTTTATCATGACACGCTCCATCATTGTCATATTGCTTTGCATGATCATGTAGTTGACATTGTATTTGTGGCAAAGCCACCGTTCATAGTTCTTTCATACATGTCACTCATGAGTCATTGCATATCCCGGTACACCGCCGGAGGCATTCATATAGAGTCATATCTTGTTCTACGTATCGAGTTGTAATTCTTGAGTTGTAAGAAAATAAAAGTGTGATGATCATCATTATTAGAGCATTGTCCCAGTGAGGAAAGGATGATGGAGACTATGATTCCCCCACAAGTCGAGATGAGACTCCGGACGAAAAAAAGAGAGAAAAAGAAAGAAAAAGGCCATAAAAAGGCCCAAATAAAAAAAATGAGAGAAAAAGAGAGAAGGGACAATGCTACTATCCTTTTACCACACTTGTGCTTCAAAGTAGCACCATGATCTTCATGATAGAGAGTCTCCTATGTTATCACTTTCATATACTAGTGGGAATTTTTCATTATAGAACTTGGCTTGTATATTCCAGTGATGGGCTTCCTCAAAATGCCCTAGGTCTTCGTGAGCAAGCAAGTTGGATGCACACCCACTTAGTTTCTTTTTGAGCTTTCATATACTTATAGCTCTAGTGCATCTGTTGCATGACAATCCCTACTCACTCACATTGATATCTATTGATGGGCATCTCCATAGCCCGTTGATACGCCTAGTTGATGTGAGACTATCTTCTCCCTTTTGTCTTCTCCACAACCACCATTCTATTCCACCTGTAGTGCTATGTCCATGGCTCACGCTAATGTATTGCGTGAAGATTGAAAAAGTTTGAGAACATTAAAAGTATGAAACAATTGCTTGGCTTGTCATCGGGGTTGTGCATGATTTGAATACTTTGGGTGGTGAAGATGGAGCATAGCCAGACTATATGATTTTGTAGGGATAACTTTCTTTGGCCATGTTATTTTGAGAAGACATAATTGCTTAGTTAGTACGCTTGAAGTATTATTATTTCTATGTCAATATTAAACCTTTATCTTGAATCTTTCGGATCTGAATATTCATGCCACAATTAAGAAGAATTACATTGAAATTATGCCTAGTAGCGTTCCACATCAAAAATTCTATTTTTATCATTTACCTACTCGATGACGAGCAGGAATTAAGCTTGGGGATGCTTGATACGTCTCCAGCGTATCTATAATTTTTGATTGCTCCATGCTATTGTTGGAAATATGCCCTAGAGGCAATAATAAAAGTATTATTATATTTCAATGTTCATGATAAATGTATTTTATTCATGCTATAACTGTATTATCCGGAAATCGTAATACACGTGTGAATACTTAGACCACAATATGTCCCTGGTGAGCCTCTAGTTGACTAGCTCGTTGTGATCAACAGATAGTCATGGTTTCCTGACTATGGACATTGGATGTCGTTGATAACGGGATCACATCATTAGGAGAATGATGTGATGGACAAGACCCAATCCTAAGCATAGCATAAAAGATCGTGTAGTTCGTTTTGCTAGAGCTTTGCCAATGTCAAGTATCTCTTCCTTCGACCATGAGATCGTGTAACGCCCGGATACCGTAAGAGTGCCTTGGGTGTATCAAACGTCACAACGTAACTGGTGACTATAAAGGTGCATTACAGGTATCTCCGAAAGTATCTGTTGGGTTGACACGGATCGAGATTGGGATTTGTCACTCCGTATGACGGAGAGGTAT
Organism: Triticum dicoccoides; assembly: GCF_002162155.2. NCBI lineage: Eukaryota > Viridiplantae > Streptophyta > Magnoliopsida > Poales > Poaceae > Triticum > Triticum dicoccoides. The sequence goes on from NC_041388.1 coordinate 79,217,988, forward strand.
CTCTGGGCCCACTCGGTAATGCATCATCATAATGAGCTCAATGTGACCAAGTTGTTGGACACGGGATCATGCATTACGGTACGAGTAAAGTGACTTGCCGGTAACGAGACTGAACAAGGTATTGGGATACCGACGATCGAGTCTCGGGCAAGTAATGTACCGATTGACAAAGGGAATTGCATACAGGGTTTGATCGAATCCTCGACATCGTGGTTCATCCGATGACAACATCGAGGAGCATGTGGGAGACATCATGGGTATCCAGATCCCGCTGTTGGTTATTGACCTGAGAGCGTCTCGGTCATGTCTGCATGTCTCCCGAACCCGTAGGGTCTACACACTTAAGGTTCGATGACGCTAGGGTTATTAGGAAGACTAGTATGTGACTACCGAATGTTGTTAGGAGTCCCGGATGGGATCCCGGACGTCACGAGGAGCTCCGGAAGGGTCCGGAGGTAAAGATTTATATATGGGAAGTTGTCAAACGGGCACCGGGAAGTTTCGGGGTCATACCGGTATTGTACCGGGGCCACCGGAAGGGTTCCGGGGGTCCACCGGGAGGGGCCACCCCTCCCGGGGGGCCACATGGGCTGTGTGGGGCAGGGAGCCAGCCCCTGGTGGGCTGGGCGCACCCCCTCCCTTGGGCCCTTGCGCCTAGGGTTGAGGGGGGAACCCTAGAGGGGGCGCCCCCCTTGACTTGGGGGGAAAGCCACCCTCTCCCCCTCTCCCCTTGGCCGCCGCCCCCCTCTAGATGGGTTCTAGAGGGGCCGGCCCCCTTCTCCCTTCTCCCTATAAATAGAGGGGTGAGGGGAGGGAAGCCTCACCACCCTCCAAGGCGCAGCCCTCCCCTCCCCAACACCTCTCCTCCTCCGTTGTGTGCTTGGCGAAGCCCTCTCGGAGTACTGCCTCTCCACCATCACCACGCCGTCGTGCTGCCGGTGGAGCTGTCTTCCTCAACCTCTCCTTCCCCTTGCTGGATCAAGAAGGAGGAGACGTCTCCCGTCCCGTACGTGTGTTGAACGCGGAGGTGCTGTCCGTTCAGCACTTGGTCATCGGTGATTCGAATCACGTCGAGTACGACTCCATCATCACCTTGCAAGCTTCCGCACGCGATCTACAAGTGGTATGTAGATGCAAACTCACTCCCTCGACTCGTTGCTTAGATGAACTCATAGATGGATCTTGGTGAAACCGTAGGAAAAATTTTAATTTTCTGCAACGTTCCCCAACAGTGGCATCATGAGCTAGGTCTATGCGTAGTTCTCTTTGCACGAGTAGAACACAATTTTGTTGTGGGCGTGGATTTTGTCATCTTACTTGCCTCTACTAGTATTTTTTTGCTCAACGGTATTGTGGGATGAAGCGGCCCGGACCAACCTTACACGTACGCTTACGTGAGACCGGTTCCACCGACTGACATGCACTAGTTGCATAAGGTGGCTGGCGGGTGTCTGTCTCTCCCACTTTAGTTGGAGCGGATTCGATGAACAAGGCCCTTATGAAGGGTAAATAGAAGTTGACAAAATCACGTTGTGGTGATTCGTAGGTAAGAAAACATTCTTGCTAGAACCCAATTGCAGCCACGTAAAAGATGCAACAACAATTAGAGGACGTCTAACTTGTTTTTGCAGCGATTGATCTTGTGATGTGATATGGCCAGAAGTTGTGATGAATGATGAATTGTGATGTATGAGATCATGTTCTTTGTAATAGGATTCACGACTTGCATGTCGATGAGTATGACAACCGGCAGGAGCCATAGGAGTTGTCTTTATTTTTTGTATGACCTGCGTGTCATTGAATAACGCCATGTAAACTACTTTACTTTATTGCTAAACGTTAGTCATAGAAGTAGAAGTAGTCGTTGGCGTGACAACTTCATGAAGACACGATGATGGAGATCATGATGATGGAGATCATGGTGTCAAGCCGGTGACAAGATGACCATGGAGCCCCGAAGATGAAGATCACTGGAGCTATATGATATTGGCCATATCATGTCACAACTATATAATTGCATGTGATGTTTATTATGTTTATGCATCTTGTTTACTTAGGACGACGGTAGTAAATAAGATGATCCCTTACAAAAAATTTCAAGAAGTGTTCTCCCCTAACTGTGCACCGTTGCTACAGTTCGTCGCTTCTAAGCACCACGTGATGATCGGGTGTGATGGATTCTTACGTTCACATACAACGGGTGTAAGACAGTTTTACACAGCGAAAACACTTAGGGTTAACTTGACGAGCCTAGCATGTGCAGACATGGCCTCGGAACACGGAGACCGAAAGGTCGAACACGAATCGTATGGAAGATACGATCAACATGAGAATGTTCACCGACGATGACTAGTCCGTCTCACGTGATGATCGGACACGGGCTAGTCGACTCGGATCGTGTAACACTTAGATGACTAGAGGGATGTCTAATCTAAGTGGGAGTTCATAATTTGATTAGAACTTTATTATCATGAACTTAGTCTAAAACCTTTGCAAATATGTCTTGTAGATCAATGGCCAACGCTAATGTCAACATGAACTTCAACGCGTTCCTAGAGAAAACCAAGCTGAAATATGATGGCAGCAACTATACGGACTGGGTCCGGAACCTGAGGATCATCCTCATAGCTGCCAGGAAACAATATGTCCTAGAAGGACCGCTAGGTGACGCTCCCGTGGAACCAAGACATTATGAATGCTTGGCAGTCTCGTGCTGATGATTACTCCCTCGTTCAGTGCGGCATGCTTTACAGCTTAGAACCGGGGCTCCAAAAACGTTTTGAGCATCACGGAGCATATGAGATGTTCGAAGAGCTGAAACTAGTTTTCCAAGCTCATGCCCGGGTCGAGAGATATGATGTCTCCGATAAGTTCTACAGTTGTAAGATGGAGGAAAACAGTTCTGTCAGTGAGCACATCCTGAAGATGTCTGGGTTGCACAACCGTATGACCCAGCTGAACATTAACCTCCCAGATGAGGCGGTCATTGACAGAATCCTCCAGTCGCTCCCACCAAGCTACAAGAGCTTTGTGATGAACTACAACATGCAGGGGATGGAAAAGACCATTCCTGAAGTGTTCTCGATGCTGAAGTTAGCAGAGGCTGAAATCAAGAAAGAACATCAAGTGTTGATGGTCAATAAGACCACTAAGTTCAAGAAGGGCAAGGGTAAGAAGAACTTCAAGAAGGACGGCAAGGAGGTTGCCGCGCCTGGTAAGCCAGTTACCGGGAAGAAGTCAAAGAATGGACCCAAGCCTGAGACTGAGTGCTTTTATTGCAAGGGGAAGGGTCACTGGAAGCGGAACTGCCCCAAATACTTAGCGGATAAGAAGGCCGGCAACACCAAAGGTATATTTGATATACATGTGATTGATGTGTACCTTACCAGTACTCGTAGTAACTCCTGGGTATTTGATACTGGTGCCGTTGCTCATATTTGTAACTCACAGCAGGAGCTGCGGAATAAACGGAGACTGGCGAAGGACGAGGTGACTATGCGCGTCGGGAATGGTTCCAGAGTCGATGTGATCGCCGTCGGCACGCTGCCTCTACATTTACCTACGGTATTAGTTTTGAACCTTAATAATTATTATTTAGTGCCAAGTTTGAGCATGAACATTGTATCTGGATCTCGTTTAATACGAGATGGCTACTCATTTAAGTCTGAGAATAATGGTTGTTTGATTTATATGAGAGATATGTTTTATGGTCATGCTCCGATGGTCAATGGTTTATTCTTAATGAATCTCGAGCGTAATATTACACATGTTCATAGTGTAGATTCCAAAAGATTTAAAGTTGATAACGATTGTCCCACATACTTGTGGCACTGCCGCCTTGGTCACATTGGTGTCAAGCGCATGAAGAAGCTCCATGCCGATGGACTTTTAGAGTCTCTTGATTATGAATCGTTTGACACGTGCGAACCATGCCTCTTGGGCAAAATGACCAAGACTCCATTCTCCGGAACAATGGAGCGAGCAACCAACTTGTTGGAAATCATACATACCGATGTGTGCGGTCCAATGAGCGTTGAGGCTCGCGGAGGATATCGTTATGTTCTCACTCTCACTGATGACTTGAGTAGATATGGGTATGTCTACTTAATGAAACACAAGTCTGAGACCTTTGAAAAGTTCAAGGAATTTCAGAATGAGGTAGAGAATCAACGTGACCGAAAGATAAAATTCTTACGATCAGATCGTGGAGGAGAATACTTAAGTCACGAATTTGGTACACACTTAAGGAAATGTGGAATCGTTTCACAACTCACGCCGCCTGGAACACCTCAGCGAAACGGTGTGTCCGAACGTCGTAATCGCACTCTATTGGATATGGTGCGGTCTATGATGTCTCTTACTGATTTACCGCTATCATTTTGGGGATACGCTCTAGAGACAGCTACATTCACTTTAAATAGGGCACCGTCTAAATCCGTTGAGACGACACCGTATGAATTATGGTTTGGAAAGAAACCTAAGCTGTCGTTTCTAAAAGTTTGGGGATGCGATGCTTATGTCAAGAAACTTCAACCTGAAAAGCTCGAACCCAAGTCGGAAAAATGCGTATTCATAGGATACCGTAAGGAAACTGTCGGGTATACCTTCTATTTAAGATCCGAAGGCAAGATCTTTGTTGCCAAGAACGGATGCTTTCTGGAAAAAGAGTTTCTCTCGAAAGAAGTAAGTGGGAGGAAAGTAGAACGCAATGAAGTACTACCTCTCGAACGGGAAAGTGGTGCAGCTCAGGAAAATGTTCCTGTGATGCCCACACCAACTGAAGAGGAAAACAATGATGATGATCAAGGTACTTCGGATCAAGTTACTACTGAACTTCGTAGGTCCACAAGGACACGTTCCGCACCAGAGTGGTACGGCAACCCTGTCCTGGAAATCATGTTGTTAGACAACAATGAACCTTCGAACTATGAAGAAGCGATGGCGGGCCCGGATTCCAACAAATGGCTTGAAGCCATGAAATCTGAGATAGAATCCACGTATGAAAACAAAGTATGGACTTTGACAGACTTGCCCAATGATCGGCGAGCGATAGAAAACAAATGGATTTTTAAGAAGAAGACGGACGCGGATGGTAATGTTACCATCTATAAGGCTCGACTTGTCGCTAAGGGTTATCGACAAGTTCAAGGGATTGACTACGACGAGACTTTCTCTCCCATAGCGAAGCTGAAGTCCGTCCGAATCATGTTAGCAATTGCCGCATACTATGATTATGAGATATGGCAGATGGACGTCAAAACAGCATTCCTTAATGGGCATCTTAAGGAAGAGCTGTATATGATGCAGCCGGAAGGTTTTGTCGATCCTCGGAACGCTAACAAAGTATGCAAGCTCCAGCGATCCATTTATGGACTGGTGCAAGCATCTCGGAGTTGGAACATTCGCTTTGATGAGATGATCAAAGTGTTTGGGTTTATGCAGACTTATGGAGAAGCCTGCGTTTACAAGAAAGTGAGTGGGAGCTCTGTAGCATTTCTCATATTATATGTAGATGACATACTATTGATGGGAAATAATATAGAATTTCTGGATAGCATTAAGGCCTACTTGAACAAATGTTTTTCAATGAAGGACCTTGGAGAAGCTGCTTACATATTAGGCATCAAGATCTATAGAGATAGATCGAGACGCCTCATAGGTCTTTCACAAAGCACATACCTTGATAAGATTTTGAAGAGGTTCAAAATGGATCAGTCCAAGAAGGGGTTCTTGCCTATGTTACAAGGTGTGAGACTGAGCTCGGCTCAGTCACCGACCACGGCAAAAGATAAAGAAGAGATGAGTGTCATCCCCTATGCTTCAGCCATAGGATCTATTATGTATGCCATGCTGTGTACCAGACCCGATGTAAACCTTGCCGTAAGTTTGGTAGCAAGATACCAAAGTAATCCCGGCAAGGAACACTGGACAGCGGTCAAGAATATCCTGAAGTACCTAAAAAGGACGAAGGACATGTTTCTCGTTTATGGAGGAGACGAAGAGCTCGTCGTAAAGGGTTACGTCGACGCTAGCTTCGACTCAGATCTGGATGACTCTAAGTCACAAACCGGATACGTGTATATGTTGAATGGTGGAGCAGTAAGCTGGTGCAGCTGCAAGCAGAGCGTCGTGGCGGGATCTACGTGTGAAGCTGAGTACATGGCAGCCTCGGAGGCAGCGCATGAAGCGATTTGGGTGAAGGAGTTCATCACCGACCTAGGAGTCATACCCAATGCGTCGGGGCCGATCAAACTCTTCTGTGACAACACTGGAGCTATTGCCCTCGCCAAGGAGCCCAGGTTTCACAAGAAGACCAGGCACATCAAGCGTCATTTCAACTCCATCTGTGAAAATGTTCAAGATGGAGACATAGAGATTTGCAAAGTGCACACGGATCTGAATGTCGCAAATCCGCTGACTAAACTTCTCTCGCGTGCAAAACATGATCAACACCAGAACTCTATGGGTGTTCGATTCATCACAATGTAACTAGATTGGTGACTCTAGTGCAAGTGGGAGACTGTTGGAAATATGCCCTAGAGGCAATAATAAAAGTATTATTATATTTCAATGTTCATGATAAATGTCTTTTATTCATGCTATAACTGTATTATCCGGAAATCGTAATACACGTGTGAATACTTAGACCACAATATGTCCCTGGTGAGCCTCTAGTTGACTAGCTCGTTGTGATCAACAGATAGTCATGGTTTCCTGACTATGGACATTGGATGTCGTTGATAACGGGATCACATCATTAGGAGAACGATGTGATGGACAAGACCCAATCCTAAGCATAGCATAAAAGATCGTGTAGTTCGTTTTGCTAGAGCTTTGCCAATGTCAAGTATCTCTTCCTTCGACCATGAGATCGTGTAACTCCCGGATACCGTAAGAGTGCCTTGGGTGTATCAAACGTCACAACGTAACTGGGTGACTATAAAGGTGCATTACAGGTATCTCCGAAAGTATCTGTTGGGTTGACACGGATCGAGATTGGGATTTGTCACTCCGTATGACGGAGAGGTATCTCTGGGCCCACTCGGTAATGCATCATCATAATGAGCTCAATGTGACCAAGTTGTTGGACACGGGATCATGCATTACAGTACGAGTAAAGTGACTTGCCGGTAACGAGACTGAACAAGGTATTGGGATACCGACGATCGAGGCTCGGGCAAGTAACGTACCGATTGACAAAGGGAATTGCATACAGGGTTTGATCGAATCCTCGACATCGTGGTTCATCCGATGACAACATCGAGGAGCATGTGGGAGCCATCATGGGTATCCAGATCCCGCTGTTGGTTATTGACCTGAGAGCGTCTCGGTCATGTCTGCATGTCTCCCGAACCCGTAGGGTCTACAAACTTAAGGTTCGGTGACGCTAGGGTTATTAGGAAGACTAGTATGTGACTACTGAATGTTGTTCGGAGTCCCGGATGGGATCCCGGACGTCACGAGGAGCTCCGGAAGGGTCCGGAGGTAAAGATTTATATATGGGAAGTTGTCAAACGGGCACCGGGAAGTTTCGGGGTCATACCGGTATTGTACCGGGGCCACCGGAAGGGTTCCGGGGGTCCACCGGGAGGGGCCACCCCTCCCGGGGGGCCACATGGGCTGCGTGGGGCAGGGAGCCAGCCCCTGGTGGGCTGGGCGCACCCCCTCCCTTGGGCCCTTGCGCCTAGGGTTGAGGGGGGAACCCTAGAGGGGGCGCCCCCCTTGACTTGGGGGGCAAGCCACCCTCTCCCCCTCTCCCCTTGGCCGCCGCCCCCCTCTAGATGGGTTCTAGGAGCCGGCCCCCTTCTCCCTTCTCCCTATAAATAGAGGGGTGAGGGGAGGGCAGCCGCACCACCCTCCAAGGCGCAGCCCTCCCCTCCCCAACACCTCTCCTCCTCCGTTGTGTGCTTGGCGAAGCCCTGTCGGAGTACTGCCTCTCCACCATCACCACGCCGTCGTGCTGCCGGTGGAGCTGTCTTCCTCAACCTCTCCTTCCCCTTGCTGGATCAAGAAGGAGGAGACGTCTCCCGTCCCGTACGTGTGTTGAACGCGGAGGTGCTGTCCGTTCAGCACTTGGTCATCGGTGATTCGAATCACGTCGAGTACGACTCCATCATCACCTTGCAAGCTTCCGCACGCGATCTACAAGTGGTATGTAGATGCAAACTCACTCCCTTGACTCGTTGCTTAGATGAACTCATAGATGGATCTTGGTGAAACCGTAGGAAAAATTTTAATTTTCTGCAACGTTCCCCAACAGCTATATTATCTTCTGTTTTCGACATTATTGGGCTTTATCATCCACTTTTATATTACTTTTGGGACTAACCTATTAACCGGAGGCCCAGCCCAGAATTGCTGTTTTTTGCCTATTTCAGAGTTTCGCAGAAAAAGAATATCAAACGGAGTCCAAACGGAATGAAACCTTCGGGAACGTGATTTTCGGAACGAACATGATCCAGGAGACTTGGACCCTACGTCAAGCAACCAACAGGGAAGCCACGAGGTAGGGGGCGCCTACCCCCCCCCCCCCCAGGCGTGCCCTCCACCCTCGTGGGCCCCTTGTTGCTCCACTAACGTACTCCTTCTTCCTATATATACCTACGTACCCCCAAATGATCATATACGAAGCCAAACCCCTAATTCCACAGTTGTAACTTTCTGTATCCACGAGATCCCATCTTGGGGCCTGTTCTGGAGCTTCGCCGGAGGGGGCATTGATCACGGAGGGCTTCTACATCAACACCATAGCCCTTCCGATGAAGTGTGAGTAGTTTACCTCAGACCTTCGGGTCCATAGTTATTAGCTAGATGGCTTCGTCTCTCTTTTTGAATCTCAATACAAAGTTCTCCCCCTCTCTTGTGGAGATCTATTTGATGTAATCTTCTTTTGCGGTGTGTTTGTTGAGACCGATGAATTGTGGGTTTATGATCAAGTTTATCTATGAACAATATTTGAATTTTCTCTGAATTCTTTTATGTATGATTGGTTATCTTTGCAAGTCTCTTCGAATTATCAGTTTGGTTTGGCCTACTAGATTGATCTTTCTTGCAATGGGAGAAGTGCTTAGCTTTGGGTTCAATCTTGCGTTGTCCTTTCCCAGTGATAGTAGGGGCAGCAAGGCACGTATTGTATTGTTTCCATCTAGGATAACAAGATGGGGTTTTTATCATATTGCATGAATTTATCCCTCTACATCACGTCATCTTGCTTAAAGCATTACTCTGTTCTTATGAACTTAATACTCTAGATGCATGCTGGATAGCGGTCGATGTGTGGAGTAATAGTAGTAGATGCAGGCAGGAGTCGGTCTACTTGTCTCGGACGTGATGCCTATATACATGATCATACCCTCATAACTATGCTCAATTCTGTCAATTGCTCAACAGTAATTTGTTCACCCACCGTAAAATACTTATGCTCTCGAGAGAAGCCACTAGTGAAACCTATGGCCCCCGGGTCTATCTTCCATCATATTAATATTCCAACACTTAGTTATTTTCATTGCCTTTTATTTTACTTTGCATCTTTATGATAAAAATACCAAAAAATATTATCTTATCATATCTATTAGATCTCACTCTCGTAAGTGACCATGTAGGGATTGACAACCCCTTATCGCGTTGGTTGCGAGGATTTATTTGTTTTGTGTAGGTGCGAGGGACTTGCGCGTAGCCTCCTACTGGATTGATACCTTGGTTCTCAAAAACTGAGGGAAATACTTACTCTACTTTGCTGCATCACCCTTTCCTCTTCAAGGGAAAACCAACGCAGTGCTCAAGAGGTAGCAGTCATCGAGCTGAACATGTGCTGAACTCGGAGGTGCCGTGTGTTCGGTACTTGGATCGGTCGGATCATGAAGACGTTCGCCTACATCAACCGTGTTCTCATAACGCTTCCGCTTACGGTCTACGAGGGTACATGGACGATACTCTTCCATCTCATTGATATGCATCACCATGATCTTGCGTGTGCGTAAGAATTTTTTTGAAATTACTACGTTCCCCAACAGTGGTATTAGAGCCTGGTTTTATGCGTAGATGTTATATGCACGAGTAGAACACAAGTGAGTTATGGGAGATACAAGTCATACTGCTTACCAGCATGTCACACTTTGGTTCGGCAATATTGTTGGATGAAGCGGCCCGAACCACATTACGCATACGCTTATGCGAGACTGGTTTTACTGCCGTGCTTTGCACACAGGTGACTAGCAGGTGTCAATTTCTCCAACTTTAGTTGAATCGAGTGTGGCTACGCCCGGTCCTTGAGAAGGTTAAAACAGCACTAACTTGACAAACTATCGTTGTGGTTTTGATGCGTAGGTAAGAACGGTTCTTGCTCAGCCCGTAGCAGTCACGTAAAACTTGCAACAACAAAGTAGAGGATGTCTAACTTGCTTTTGCACGGCATGTTGTGATGTGATATGGTCAAGACATGATGCTAAATTTTATTGTATGAGATGATCATGTTTTATAACCGAGTTATCGACAACTGGTAGGAGCCATATGGTTGTCGCTTTATTGTATGTAATGCAATCGCCCTATAATTGCTTTACTTTATCACTAAGCGGTACCGATAGTCGTAGAAGCAATAGTTGGCGAGACGACAATGATGCTATGATGGATATCAAGGTGTCGCGCCGGTGACGATGGTGATCATGATGGTGCTTCGGAGATGGAGATCACAAGCACAAGATGATGATGGCCATATCATATCACTTATATTGATTGCATGTGATGTTTATCTTTTATGCATCTTATTTTTCTTAGATCGACGGTAGCATTATAAGATGATCTCTCACTAAATTTCAAGGTACAAGTGTTCTCCCTAAGTATGCACCGTTGCGAAAGTTCGTCCTGCCGAGACACCACGTGATGATCGGGTGTGATAAGCTCTACGTTCACATACAAGGGGTGCAAGCCAGTTTTGCACATGCAGAATACTCAGGTTAAACTTGACGAGCCTAGCATATGTAGATATGGCCTCAGAACACTGGAGACCGAAAGGTCGAGCGTGAATCATATAGTAGATATGATCAACATAGTGATGTTCACCATTGAAAACTACTCCATCTCATGTGATGATCAGACATGGTTTAGTTGATATGGATCACGTGATCACTTAGATGATTACAGGGATGTCTATCTAAGTGGGAGTTTTCCTTCATAATTTGATTAACTAAACTTTAATTTATCATGAACTTAGTACCTGATAGTATTTTGCATGTCTATGTCGTTGTAGATAGATGGCCCGTGTTGTTATTCTGTTGAATTTTAATGCGTTCCTTGAGAAAGCAAAGTTGAAAGATGATGGCAGCAATTACACGGACTGGGTCCGTATCTTGAGGATTATCCTCATTGTTGCACAGAAGAATTACGTCCTGGAAGCACCGCTAGGTGCCAAACCTGCTGCAGGAGCAACACCAGATGTTATGAACGTCTGGTAGAGCAAAGCTGATGACTACTCGATAGTTCAGTGTGCCATGCTTTATGGCTTAGAACCGGGACTTCAACGACGTTTTGAACGTCATGGAGCATATGAGATGTTCCAGGAGTTGAAGTTAATATTTCAAGCAAATGCCTGGATTGAGAGATATGAAGTCTCCAATAAGTTCTACAGCTGCAAGATGGAGGAGAATAGTTCTGTCAGTGAGCATATACTCAGAATGTCTGGGTATAACAATCACTTAATTCAACTGGGAGTTAATCTTCCGAATGATAGTGTTATTGACAGAATTCTTCAATCACTGCCACCAAGCTATAAGAGCTTCGTGATGAACTATAACATGCAAGGGATGGATAAGACAATTCCCAAGCTCTTCGCAATGCTAAAGGCTACGGAGGTAGAAATCAAGAAGGAGCATCAAGTGTTGATGGTCAACAAGACCGCCAGTTTCAAGAAAAAGGGCAAAGGGAAGAAGAAGGGGAACTTCAAGAAGAAAGGCAAACAAGTTGTTGTTCAGGAGAAAAAACCCAAGTCTGGACCCAAGCCTGAGACTAGGTGCTTCTACTGCAAGCAGACTGGTCACTGGAAGCGGAACTGCCCCAAGTATTTGGCGGATAAGAAGCATGGCAAGGTGAACAAAGGTATATGTGATATACATGTTATTGATGTGTACCTTACTAATTCTCGCAGTAGTGCCTGGGTATTTGATACTGGTTCTGTTGCTAATATTTGCAACTCGAAACAGGGACTTCGGATTAAGAGAAGATTGGCAAAGGACGAGGTGACGATGCGCGTGGGAAATGGTTCCAAAGTCGATGTGATCGTGGTCGGCACGCTACCTCTACATCTACCTTCGGGATTAGTATTAGACCTGAATAATTGTTGTTTGGTGCCAACGTTAAGCATGAACATTATATCTGGATCTTGTTTGATGCGAGACGGTTATTCATTTAAATCAGAGAATAATGGTTGTTCTATTTATATGAGTAATATCTTTTATGGTCATGCACCCTTGAAGAGTGGTCTATTCTTTTTGAATCTTGATAGTGAAGATACACATATTCATAGTATTGAAGCTAAAAGATGCAGAGTTGATAATGATAGTGCAACTTATTTGTGGCACTACCGTTTGGGTCATATTGGTGTAAAGCGCATGAAGAAACTCCATTCTGATGGACTTTTGGAATCACTTGATTATGAATCACTTGGTACTTGCGAACCATGCCTCATGGGCAAGATGACTAAAACGTCGTTCTCTTGAAGAATGGAGCGAGCAACAGATTTGTTGGAGATCATACATACTGATGTATGTGGTCCGATGAATGTTGAGGCTCGTAGTGGATATCATTATTTTCTCACCTTCACAAATGATTTGAGCAGATATGGGTATATCTACTTAATGAAACATAAGTCTAAAACATTTGAAAAGTTCAAAGAATTTCAGAGTGAAGTGGAAAATCATCGTAACAAGAAAATAAAGTTTCTACGATCTGATCGTGGAGGAGAATATTTGACTTACGAGTTTAGTCTTCATTTGATACAATGCGGAATAGTTTTGTAACTCACGCCACCTGGAACACCACAGCGTAATGGTGTGTCTGAACGTCATAATTGTACTTTACTGGATATGGTGTGATCTATGATGTCTCTTACAGATTTACCGCTATCGTTTTGGGGTAATGCTTGTGAGACGGCTGCATTCACGTTAAATAGGGCACCATCTAAATCCGTTGAGACGACTCCTTATGAACTATGTTTGGCAAGAAACCAAAGTTGTTGTTTCTTAAAGTTTGGGGTTGCGATGCTTATGTGAAAAAACTTCAACCTAATAAGCTCGAACCCAAATCAGAGAAATGTGTCTTCATAGGATACCCAAAAGAGACAGTTGGGTACACCTTCTATCACAGATCCGAAGGCAAGACTTTTGTTGCTAAGAATGGATCCTTTCTAGAGAAGGAGTTTCCCTCGAAAGAAGTGAGTGGGAGGAAAGTAGAACTTGATGAGGTAACTGTACATGTTCCCTTACTGGAAAGTAGTTCATCACAGAAACCGGTTCATGTGACATCTACACCAATTAGTGAGGAAGCTAATGATGATGATCATGAAACTTCAGATCAAGTTACTACCGAACCTCGAAGGTCAACCAGAGTAAGATCCGCACCAGAGTGGTACGGTAATCCTGTTCTGGAGGTCATGTTACTAGACCATGACGAACCTATGAACTATGAGGAAGCGATGATGAGCCCAGATTCTGCAAATGGCTTGAGGCCATGAAATCCGAGATGGGATCCATGTATGAGAACAAAGTGTGGACTTTGGTTGACTTGCCCGATGATCGGCAAGCCATCGAGAATAAATGGATCTTCAAGAAGAAGACAGACGCTGACGGTAATGTTACTGTCTACAAAGCTCGACTTGTTGCGAAAGGTTTTTGACAAGTTCAAGGAGTTAACTACGGTGAGACCTTCTCACCCATAGCGATGCTTAAGTCAGTCCGAATCATGTTAGCAATTGCCGCATTTTATGATTATGAAATTTGGCAAATGGATGTAAAGACTGCATTCCTGAATGGATTTCTGGAAGAAGATATGTATATGATGCAACCTGAAGGTTTTATCGATCCAAAGGGTACTAACAAAGTGTGCAAGCTCCAGCGATCCATTATTGGACTGGTGCAAGCCTCTCAGAGTTGGAATAAACGTTTTGATAGTGTGATCAAAGCATATGGTTTTATACAGACTTTTGGAGAAGCCTGTATTTACAAGAAAGTGAGTGGGAGCTCTGTAGCATTTGTAATCTTATATGTGGATGGCATATTGTTGATTGGAAATGATATAGAATTTCTAGATAGATTAAAAGGATACTTGAATAAGAGTTTTTCAATGAAAGACCTCGGTGAAGCTGCTTACATATTGGGCATCAAGATCTATAGAGATAGATCAAGACGCTTAATTGGACTTTCACAAAGCACATACCTTGACAAAGTTTTGAAGAAGTTCAAAATGGATCAGGCAAAGAAAGGATTCTTGCCCATGTCACAAGGTGTGAAGTTGAGTAAGACTCAATGCCCGACCACTGCAGAAGATAGAGAGAAAATGAAAGACGTTCCCTATGCTTCAGCCATAGGCTCTATCATGTATGCAATACTGTGTACCAGACCTGATGTGTGCATTGCTATTAGTTTAGCAGGGAGGTACCAAAGTAATCCAGGAGTGGATCACTGGACAGCGGTCAAGAACATCCTGAAATACCTGAAAAGGACTAAGGATATGTTTCTCGTTTATGGAGGTGACAAAGAGCTCATCGTAAATGGTTACGTCAATGCAAGCTTTGACACTGATCCGGACGATTCTAAATCGCAAATCGGATACGTGTTTATATTAAACAGTGGAGTTGTCAGTTGGAGCAGTTCTAAACAAAGCGTCGTGGCGGGATCTATGTGTGAAGTAGAGTGCATTGCTGCTTCGGAAGCAGCGAATGAAGGAGTCTGGATGAAGGAGTTCATATCCGATCTAGGTGTCATACCTAGTGCATCGGGTCCAATGAAAATCTTTTGTGACAATACTAGTGCAATTGCCTTGGCAAAGGAATCCAGATTTCACAAGAGAACCGATCACATCAAGACGCTTCAATTCCATCCGCGATCAAGTCCAGGTGGGAGACATAGAGATTTGCAAGATACATACGGATCTGAATGTTGTAGACCCGTTGACTAAGCCTCTCTCACGAGCAAAACATGATCAACACCAAGGCTCCATGGGTGTTAGAATCATTACTGTGTAATCTAGATTATTGACTCTAGTGCAAGTGGGAGACTGAAGGAAATATTCCCTAGAGGCAATAATAAAGTTATTATTTATTTCATCATATCATGATAAATGTTTATTATTCATGGTAGAATTGTATTAACCAGAAACTTAGTACATGTGTGAATACATAGACAAACAGAGTGTCACTAGTATGCCTCTACTTGACTAGCTCATTAGGAGAATGATGGTTAAGTTTCCTAACCATAGACATGGGTTGACATTTGATTAACGGGATCACATCATTAGGAGAATGATGTGATTGACTTGACCCATTTCGTTAGCTTAGCACTTGATCGTTTTAGTTTACTGCTATTGCTTTCTTCATGACTTATACATGTTCCTATGACTATGAGATTATGCAACTCCCGATTACCGGAGGAACACTTCGTGTGCTACTAAACGTCACAACGTAACTGGGTGATTATAAAGGTGCTCTACAGGTGTCTCCGATGGTACTTGTTGAGTTGGCATAGATCAAGATTAGGATTTGTCACTCCGATTGTCGAAGAGGTATCTCTGGGCCCACTCGATAATGCACATCACTATAAGCCTTGCAAGCATTGTAACTAATGAGTTAGTTACGGGATGATGCATTACGGAACGAGTAAAGAGACTTGCCGGTAACGAGATTGAACTAGGTATTGAGATATCGACGATTGAATCTCGGGCAAGTAACATACCGATGACAAAGGGAACAACGTATAGTGTTATGCGGTTTGACCGGTAAAGATCTTCATAGAATATGTGGGAGCCAATATGAACATCTAGGTTCCGCTATTGGTTATTGACCGGAGACATGTCTCGGTCATGTCTACATAGTTCTCGAACCCGTAGGGTCCGCACGCTTAACGATCGGTATTATGAGTTTATGTGTTTTGATGTACCGAAGGTAGTTCGGAGTCCCAGATATGATCACGGACATGACGAGGAGTCTCAAAATGGTCGAGACGTAAAGATCGATATATTGGAAGGTTATATTCGGACACCGGATGAGTTCAGGGGGTTATCAGATAAATTCCGGAGAATCGGTAGGTTACCGGAACCTCCCGGGGGTTATTGGGCCTTATGGGCCCAAGTGGAGGAAGAGGAGAGGTGGCCAGCTAGGGGGCGCGGCCCCCTAGCCCAAACTGAATTGGACTAGCCCCCCCCTTCCTTCTTCTTCTCCTCCCCTTCCTTCCCCTCTCCTACAAGGACTAGGAAAGAGTGGGCAAACCTACTTGGAGTACGATTGCCCCCCCTTGGGCGTGCCTCTCCCCTTGGCCGGCCCTTGCCTCCTCCCCCTTTATATACGGAGGTGGGGGGCACCCCAAAGACACACAAGTTGATCATTGATCCCTTAGCCGTGTGCGGTGCCCCCTCCGCCATATGCCACCTCGATCATATCGTAGCGGTGCTTAGGCGAAGCCCTGCGTAGGTAGCAACATCATCACCGTCAACACGCCGGCGTGCTGACGGAACTCTCTCGTGAAGCTCTGCTGGATCGGAGTTCGTGGGACGTCATCGAGCTGAACGTGTGCTGAACTCGGAGGTGTCGTGCATTCGGTACTTGGATCAGTCGGATCGTCAAGACGTTCGACTACATCAGCCGCGTTCTCATAACGCTTCCGCTTACGGTCTACGAGGGTATGTGGACGATACTCTTCCCTCTCGTTGCTATGCATCACCATGATCTTGCGTGTGCGTAGGAATTTTTTTGAAATTACTACGTTCCCCAACAGTTACTAGATCTTAGGATTATAATTGTACATCAAATTGCTTCTCGCGGAAGAACCAAAAGTATCACATGCTACTGTTTTTCTTTCCTGTGAAGTGGATCGTTAATCCTTTGCTCATATTGCTTAGTGTAGAGTCCAATGATATGCTTTGTGGAATCTAGTCGATGATATGCTTTAGTGTAGAGTCTGGTCACATGCTTATTAGTGTAGAATCGAAGGAACTATTAATATTGTAGATAATCCATATATACTTATTAGTAGAATTCATGATTAATTAGTACAAATGCATAGTGATGTGTCTTTTGATAGTGTAGAAATCTAAACTTAATAGAAATATATTTGCAAGAGTATGTGCGAGGCTATTTATTAATTGATATGTTTTTCTTATTCAGAAATTGCCAAAGAACCTATCTGTGAGTTATGATATCGAGCCTGGTGAAGAAGGCTCAGCTAGACTACGCCTTACGGGAAGGGGCTCCGTCACCACCTGTACTTACCGCATGGACACAGACGGTCACACACACTTAAACTCGGTTGGGTGGAAGAGATTCCTCGTTGGCAAGAATCTTCATGTTGGACAGGCCATCCTAATTACTATCAGGAACACCCACCGCCCAGACTTGAGGATGATGGTCATCGTCGATATCATCTAGAACTACATATGTGTGTGTGGCTATATCATCTAGAACTACATATGATGATTGTCGTCGATATCATGTAGAACTACATATGATGATAGTCGTCGATATCATCTAGAACTACATATGATGATCGTCATCGATATCACCTAGTACTGCTTGAGGATGCATGTTGAGTATATATGAAATTGTTATCTAGTACTCCCTCCATTCCAAATTACTCGTCGTGGTTTTAGTTCAAATTTGAACTAAAACCACGACGAGTAATTTGGAACCGAGGGAGTACTACCTAGTACCTATAATGCTTTATGAAATTGATATCTAGTAGTACCTAGTATCTGGAAATTGCAGTTTACTGAAGCTGAAACGGGGTAGGAAGCCGGGGGAAATGATGAAAGATATAGCAGTAGCATGGGGCTAGGAAATCGCTACAGCTAATTAATAGTAGCACGTTCCGAAAAAGCGCTGCTGATATAGTCAATAGTAGTAGCGCGGGTACACACCGCGCTACTACTAACAGTTAGCTGTAGCGCCTTATTGGTAGCGCGGCTGCCCGCACTGCTGATAGCCTCAAAACCCGCGCTACTACTAGGATTTCCCTAGTAGTGTATATTTACAAGAAAGTGAGTGGGAGCTCTATAGCATTTCTAATATTATATGTGGATGACATATTGTTGATTGGAAATGATATAGAATTTCTGGATAGCATAAAAGGATACTTGAATAAAAGTTTTTCAATGAAAGACCTTGGTGAAGCTGCTTATATATTGGGCATCAAGATCTATAGAGATAGATCAAGACACTTAATTGGGCTTTCACAAAGCACATACCTTGATAAAGTTTTGAAGAAGTTCAAAATGGATCAGTCAAAGAAAGGGTTCTTGCCTGTGTTGCAAGGTGTGAAGTTGAGTAAGACTCAAAGCCTGACCACGGCAGAAGATAGAGAGAGAATGAAAGTCATTCCCTATGACTCAGCCATAGGTTCTATAAAGTATGCCATGCTGTGTACCAGACATATTGTGTACATTGCCATGAGTTTGGCAAGGGGTACAATAGTGATCCAGGAGTGGACCACTGGACAGCGGTCAAAATTATCCATAGGTACCTGAAAAAGACTAAGGAAATGTTTCTCAATTATGGGGGTGATAAAGAGTTCATCGTAAAGGGTTACATCGATGCAAGCTTTAACACCAAACAAGATGACTCTGAGTCTCAATCTGGATATGTATTAAATGTGGGAGCAATTAGCTAGAGTAGCTTCATGCAGAGCATTGTGGACATAGAAATTTGCAAAATATATACGGATTTGAATGTGGCAGGCCCGTTTACTAAACCTCTCTCACAATCAAAACATGATCACACCTTAGTACTCTTTTGGGTGTTAATCACATGGCGATGTGAACTAGATTACTGACTCTAATAAACCCTTTGGATGTTGATCACATGGCGATATGAACTATGGGTGTTAATCACATGGTGATGTGAACTATTGTTGTTAATCACATGGCGATGTGAACTAGATTATTTACTCTGGTGCAAGTGGGAGACTGAAGGAAATATGCCCTAGAGGTAATAATAAAGTTGTTATTTTATATTTCCTTATTCATGATAAATGTTTATTATTCATGCTAGAATTGTATCGATCGGAAACCTTAATACATGTGTGAATGCATAGACAAATACCATGTCCCTAGTGAGCCTCTACTTGACTAGCTCATTGATCAAAGATGCTTAAGGTTTCCTAACCATAGACATGAGTTGTCATTTGATAACGGGATCACATTATTAGGAGAATGATGTGATGGACAAGACCCATTCGTTAGCTTAGCATAATGATCGTTCAGTTTTATTGCTATTGCTTTCTTCATGTCAAATACATATTCCTTCGACTATGACATTATGCGACTCCCGGATACCAGAAGAATATCTTGTGTGCTATCAAACGTCGCAACATAAATAGGTGATTATAAAGATGCTCTACAGGTATCTTCGAAGGTGTTTGTTGGGTTGGCATAGATCGAGATTAGGATTTGTCACTCCGAGTATTGGAGAGGTATCTCTGGGCCCTCTTGGTAATGCACATCATAAGAAGCCTTGCAATAAAGTGACTAATGAGTTAGTTGCGGGATGATGTATTACGGAACGAGTAAAGAGACTTGCCAGTAATGAGATTGAACTAGGTATGTGGATACCGACGATCGAATCTCGGGCAAGTAACATACCGATGACAAAGGGAATAACGTATGTTGTCATTACGGTTCGACCGATAAAGATCTTTGTAGAATATGTAGGAACCAATATGAGCATCCAGGTTCCGCTGTTGGTTATTTACCGGAGAGGTGTCTCGGTCATGTCTACATAGTTTTCGAACCCGTAAGGTCCGCACGCTTAACGTTCAATGACGATTTAGTATTATATGAGTTATGTGATTTGGTGACCGAATGTTGTTCGGAGTCCCGGATGAGATCACGGACATGACGATTCGATGATAGTATTTGGACACCGGAAGTGTTCCAGATAGTATCGGATATTTATCGGAGTACCGGGGGGCACCAGAACCCCTGGGGGAAAGGTATGGGCCACATGGGCCATAGGAGGGGAGCACACCAACCCACAAGGGTGCCCGCCCAAGGAAGGAGGCCAAGTGGGGAAAGGAAAAAAGAAGGGGTTCTCCCCCCCCTTTCCTTCTCCCCTTCCTCTTCCCTTTTCCCTCTCCGAAAATATGGAAAGGGGGAGCGAATTGGGATAGGAACCCAAGTAGTATTCCTCCCACTTGGGGGGCCCCAAGGCTGCTCCCCTCCCCCTCCCACCTATATATACATGGGGAGGGGGCGCCTAGAACACAAACCAACAATTGTTAGCCGTGTGCGGTGCCCCCCTTCATAGTTTACGTCTCCGGTCATATCTTCGTAGTGCTTAGGAGAAGCCCTACGCGGATCACTTCACCATCACCGTCACCACGTCGTCATGCTGACGGAACTCATCTTCTTCCTCGACACCTTTGCTGGATCAAGAGGACGAGGGACTTCATCGAGCTAAACGTGTGTAGAACTCGGAGGTGTCGTACGTTCGGTGCTTGATCGGTCAGATCTAGAAGAAGTTCGACTACATCAACCGCGTTGTCAAACGCTTCTGCTTTCGGTCTACGAGGGTACGTGGACACTCTCTCCCCCTCTCATTGCTATGCATCTCCTAAATAGATCTTGCGTGAGTGTAGGATTTTTTTTTTTGAAATTGCATGCTATGTTTCCCAACATACACAACACCGAAAAGACCAAATTAATGCAAGTTCATACATCAAGTTCATACACACTTATTCTCATAAAACAACATACAAACTCTCTGGCTAAAGCATTTAAATGCAACAACAAATGCGATCAGGATTGCAACTAAGGTAACAATTGATCCAACAACATAATGATACCAAGCCTCACTATCAATGGCATATTTTCTAATCTTTCTAATCTTCAAGCGCATTTTCTCCATCTTGATCTTGTGATCATCGACGACATCGGCAACATACAACTCCAGTTTCATCACCTCTTCTTCAATTCTTTACAATTTTTCTTTTGAATACTCGTTTTGTTTTTCAACTAAATTTAACCTCTCGACAAGAGGGTCGGTTGAAATTTTCGGTTCACATACCTCCTAGATAAAAATATCTATGTCAACTTGATGGGCATAATTTGTCATAAACACGAAATGCAACAAATAATTATAAAAGAGGATATAGCGCATCCGAATCATAAACCGAATAAGGGCCGACGGGGATGGATATCAAAACCATGCCACTATATATAACAAACAACGTACGGGTAAGAAAATTATACAAGTAACTATATATCTAAATCACATGAACATGATCTTTTTTATATAAAAAAGATAATAATAAGAGGCTCACCAAGGTGGTGCCGGCGATGGGATGGTGCGGGTGATCGACGATGGTTAGGACGGGGACGAGAAGGCACTAAGTAAACCACGCCTACATATGCGAACTAGGAATTAATTTGAGCTCAAATTGATATAAATCAAATAAACTACCACACATAGTTACTCCCAAACTAAAACCCACAAATCACTATACTTATAAAGCATTGCAAGAACAGAGAGCTCTTGGATGGATGGGGGGCCTTCAAATTATTTGGATAGACAAAGTTGTATGTTGATAACATAAGTGGTATCACTATACTTCTAGCAATGAGAGATGAAAAGACAAAGTTGCTAACCTTTGTGATCACTTGGATGGATGGGGGGCCTTCAAATTCTAACAAATTTTGGGCAAAATGAAGGATGAGCTCGAGCTTTAGGGAAGAACTGAGAGCAGAGGAAAATAGGAAGAACAGAGAGCTCAATCGCGGGCTGGACGAAGGGTTTATATAGGAAAACCTTTAGTCCCGGTTCATGACACAAACCGGAACTAAATGTGATCTTCTAGTACCGGTTCGTGTCACGAACCGGGACTAAAGGGACTGGTGGGGCCCCATCCTACCACCACCTCTTTAGTCCCAGTTCGGAGCACGAACCGGTACTAGAGGTTCAACAAGAACCGAGACTAATGATGACCGCCTGCCTAGCCGTTGGAATCCGTTTATAATCTGGGACTAATGTATCTCACGTAAAGTAGTTTTTCTACTAGTGCATGATACCTCTTATGTTATCTCCACTATGGCCAACCATATAGTGGCCACACATGCATGCACTAAAATTAATCCAAATTAATGCATCAGTTTAATTTGGATAGTTTTGTAAAGTATGCGATACATTCCCACTCATACTTGCCTTGTTTGATGAGATTTCAAATTTAAGCCCTGTAAATCGAAATGGAAGGAATATACTCCCTGTCTCCCTCCGTCCTTTAAAAAGTGTACTTCCAAATTTGTTGGAAAGTCAAAAAAATGTTTAGCCGTGTTTATACAATAATACATCAACAATTATGCCATCAAATTAGTAGTTTAAGTCCTGGTGTCCGCATTTATAATGGATTTATTTTAGAATTTTCGGTGATGCACGTTCAGTGGGAGGAGACATTCCCGTCGACTACAAGGCGCCCACGGTGACTTTGTAAAATCTCAAGATGATATGCCGGCTCAGTCTATCGAAGGTGCTCATAAGGGTATGTGTGTGTGGGTTCATAGGGGTAAGTGTATGCGTGTTTATATGAGCGTCTGCGTTTGTACTGTGTTCAAAAAAATTAGTAGTATTAGATTCATGGTAAAATATATGTTCATCATATAACTATTTCGTTTCACAAACATTGATATATTTTTGTACAAACTCAATTAAGCTTTAAAATAATTTAACCCTCCAACAAAGTTGAAAATCCATTCTTTTAAAGACGATGGGAGTAGGTGGCTCGAAACGATGAAGGTCCGACAAGAGTAGTGTCGCTGAATGTGCTAGTTTCACCAACCACCCTCGAATAGAAGTTCCTCAACTAGTGCAACCACTCTGGAACGAACCACATCATTTTACTGAAATCAAGCGTAAAGCACCTAGTACACCTTTTTCAATGCAATGGTGTTTAGATAAGATGCTAAGTGCATTAAATGGCTTAGCAATTAAAGTCTCTAATGTATAGGTGCTTAAATTTTTTTTGCTAAGCTTGCTTCATTTAATTAGCTATAGACTTAAAATTATCTTTCCATTTAGATACACACGCTTAACACCGTTTCTTTCTGGATCACCAGACTAGTCCTTTTTTTCTTAATTAACTTGCCACATCAGACTTTATGTCTATGTGACAGACTTAACACTTGTATATTATGAAGCATTAGGAGAGGCCATACACACACACTCTACAACATTTAATGCAGTCAACAAAATCGCCTCATTACCAACAAAAATAACGCATCCCATGAAAAAAGTAACTTATCTTGATAATGTGAGGTTTGGTTTCCAGTTAAAAGAAGTGATGTTTGAGTGCTTGACCCTAGTAACCAGGTTGTAGCCGTATAACAACTTCCACTAGTACTACCCCCAACCTAGTTGTTACTATCTTCGTACGGGTATATAACTTATTTTTTATAGTTAAATGAAAGGTCAAAATTTAAACCAAACTACAAAGAGGACTAATAAACCAGAACGGAGATAATAGAGTAGTTGGTTACTGTGACAATTGACCTAAAAATCATCTTAGCTGGCGAACGTTTGTTGGGAGGAGTGGCATTTCGACCGATTTCGCCAGGGGGGCAACTTTCTTAGGAAAACATGATAGTTCCTTCAGAAATAGAGGTTTTTTGTTTAAAACTGTCATTGTTTGATTTCGCAAAGCAGCTACAACTAATAGGAAAAAGTGTTCGCTTGTCATTCCCTCCTAGTGGACCTTTGCCAGATGACATTACCATTAACCTAACCAAATAGATAACTGTTTTTGAACGATATATCCATCATATTTTTTGGGAACATGACATATATATCATTTTTATAAGGACCAAGGGAGAGGATGCGGAGAAGTCTTGGCGTTAAAACTCGGCCTTGTGGTAGTACCCCCTCGCTAAGAACACTATTCGCAGTCGTCGCCTATGCGCCCTCTGTAGTCTGTCCTGTATTCTGTGTACCCGTCCCGCTGCTGGTGTGAGCTTGTGGTAGTGCCCTCCCTAAGGCTGCTATTTGCCGTCGTCGCCTATCCGCCTTCTATAGTCTACATAAAAGAAATGACTGTATTTCGTGCACACATCCCGCCGCCAGTGTTCATTTTTCCCACGGCCAACAAAACCAGTCAAGCAGGAGAAGGTTGCAGCGAGCGCAGTCAGTGAGTGTACCGCTCGGCCGGCGCTGCACTAGCTAGTTGCCGGCCGATCAATGGAGGTATGCCGTGATGTCGCATCTGCCCTAGCCAAGCTCCACCAAGTGATCAGTGACGACAAGAAGCTGGAGACGAAGATGAGAACTGGCCTCCGAGGAATCTTACTCGATATGGTCCATTTGAATGCCTATATCGAGGAGAACTCCAAGGGGAGAGAGCAAGGGCCTGCACATGAGGCTTGGATCCTGCAGCTTCAAGACTTGGCGTACGACATCGAAGATTTCGTTGATTCCCTCTACCGGAAGCCGAAAGAGAAGTTCCCTCTCCGGGCTGTGCGGATGATCACAGCAACTGATCCCCGACCTGAGTACGGCGATGAAATCACAGCCTTCCAGGAGCGCACGGCGAGGCTGGAGGCGAACAAGCCGAGCTTCCCCGCATGTACCGGCCAGAGTGGCGCAGCTGCTCAAGCTGCGTCTGTGCTCACTGCTGGTCCATCCATGTCCCCAAACGGAGGCACCCACACTCCTTCGACTTCAAGGTTGCTGTCCAGCGACCACGGCGCATCTCCTCTTGTGGGCATCGACCGTTTCAAGCAAGATCTCGTAGATCTGCTGAAGCAAGTCGAAGGTGAGCCCAGAGAGCTGAGGGTGATCTCCATCCTGGGGGTTCGCGGCGTCGGGAAGACTGCCCTCGCAAGGGCAATCTACCAAGCCTGTGGCACTTTCGGCGACCAGGAGCCGTTCGACTGTCATGCTATGGTCATGGTACGGCCTGACGACAATGAGGCTTCCGGGAGCAATGGCGCAGCGGAGCTCTTGAGGGAGATCCTGATACAAGTTGGCAACGTTGCAGGCCAGATCTCCAATACTTCTGCTGCCGAGTTGGAAAATATTCTGCGGAAAGACCTTGAGCACAAGAGGTAATACAATTTCTCCCCACGATTTTCTATTTTGTGTCTTGATTTTTTAACGTATACTGTATTTAGTAAACGCATATATTCGCTGACCATTTACAATTTCTCCCCATAGTTTCTTAATCTAACAACTAGACAAATTACCCTAAAAAAACAACTAGACAAATTGACGACGCAGATGGTTACTGCGGAAGCGTGCAGTCAGCTAAAAAAATTTGTGTACTATTTACAACCGAACCTCCACTTCCACGCTATAAATCCCCAAATCCATTTCATACATGAGATTGATCCGAAGGTGTCCGGACGTGTGCGAGCGGTCCGCTACGTCGGATTTGCCCACCTGAAACAGCTTCTCTTTTTTTTCCATCCTCTCTCTTGTGGGACCAACCACCTAAACAATCATATGTTTGTGTCTTGACAATTTGGGAGACATAATTGTGTGCAAGAATAAGAATAAGCAGGTGCTCAAAGGGGACATGCCCGGACATCATTGACGCATTTGGTTGCCCACAAAATCGCAATCACGCCCGCTGTATGCAGCATCATTTTAGTGTTTGGTTGTTTGGTTACACGTAAGTATTGTTGGGCCTGCGTGACACACATCCGGGCTTGACTCTCTGAAAACGGTCGAGCCGGCAGTTTCCAGCGATGCTATAGAGCACACATGGGTGACTCGCTCGGAACATGTTAGCACATAATCACCAATCCTTAATCATGCCGCCGCCTGCCTCCGTGAGCCCATCTCCGGCCTCGAGGCCTCCGCCGCAGCGCCGGGCCGCAAGTCCACCTCTGCTGGTGTTGTCGCCGCGCGGTGGCAGCCCCTTCCTCCCGAGCCTCGGCCCATCGCCGCGTGGCAGCCCCTTCGTCTCGAGCCCCACGCCGTCGCCACGCGCCACCGCCTTCACCCCGAGCCTCAGGCCTCAGCCATCTAGCAGACGCTGCGCCCGACGCCGCCGCACTCCGCCTCGAGAACTATGAGCTCCGCATCACCAACAACGACCTTGTCGGCCACTTCGCCATGCTCGGCGGCAACCAGGCCTCCGCTGTCGCACTGGCTGAGCAGCTCCGCGGCCTCCACCTCGGGCAGATGCAGGTGCAGGTGCAGGGCAAGGCCATGTCGTGCGCCTCCAGCCTCCACCGCTCGCTCTCCGCCGCCGAGGACACCCGCCTGCTCGACCCGCTCTGCCTCGGCTCTCACGTCGCCCACGCGCTCAGCGCGCTCTACCTCGGCTCCCATGTTGCCGCGCGCCTCGGCTGCAGCTACGTGGCCCCGGCGCTCCGAGGCAGCGCTCGTCCGGCAGCTCGACCCCCTCGCCTCTGCCATGACCGCGCTCTACACCAAGCTGGACGCGATCGCCAACCTCGAGGAGTCGGCCCACAAGCTGCGCCAGCCTGTCCTGGCTCCGCACCTCCGCGTCCTTGACCTTCTTGAGTTCGGCTCAAGGGAGACTCGACGGACGGCCCGGCTTGGCCCGCGGCGGTCTCGGTCGACGCGTTCGCCGCGAGTATCTTCCGCATCACAGCCTCCAAGTCTCCAACCTGGCCTCTGTGGCCTGGCACGTGGCCCTGGTCATGCGTGCGTCTTCCCTGGCGCAGCGATTTCCTCCTGCACCGCCCGTGCGCTTGCCTTCGCCCCGGTCCGCCTCTTGTCGTGCCTCGTCTAGTTGTTCGGGCGTCGTTTTCTTCTTCTCCTCGCCGGTGTCCCTTGCTCTTGCCTGCGCCGCGGCGAGCTCGAAGGTCACCAGTGTCAGCTCCTCTATGCTTTAGAGATGGGATGGACGCGCGCAGACGACGTGCTCTGCTTCCGTCGTATCGCGGCAAGTTCTGAGGTGTGTGGTTTAAGTGCAGTGGTTAACTCCTAATACCCATGCATGTATGCAACCAAACGCCGGGTGAAAATTGCTTTAACGCTGATAAGATCCCATATGCAGGCAATCAAACTACCTTACAACGTCGTTTTCTGCCTCGTTTTTTCTTAGCCAGGCCCTGCCCAGCCTGGCTCTTTTCCTCCTCTCAACCAGACCCTGCTCACAAAGTAACCAAACACGTCCCACGTTATAGTTGCACATTAAATTGGATTCTTTTCACATTGAGAGAAATATATTAGTGAAGATTGAAACAATGGTTTGAACTGGTCTAATTCATAATTAATGGCTCAACAATTAAGTTAGACCCTTGCATATTCTACACAATTGAGCCAATAATTGCATTTATCTCCTTTCATCTACAATAAAAATATTTTCAACAACCCCTGATACTGGCCATAAGTCGGTCCTTTTGTTGCATCACCAGGATATTATAAGCTATAAACATGAAATATGTTATCTTTTCTAGGTAGCTAAGCACTTTACACACAAACTTATAACCTCAAACAGGGTACTCTAAGATATTGCTATGTTGCTTTTCCTTATTGAATTGTAAGAACTTAGAGTAAATGGCCGCAGCGCATGGCAAATCAAATACTTTCTCTATTAGAAAATAATTCCTTTGTAAAGAAATATAAGCGTGTTTAGATCACTAATTTAGTGATTAAAATGATTTGTCAAAGAAATAGTCTTCTCCGACAAGTATTTTGGGACATACGGACTAACTACAAGGATACAGCCAGCTGAATGGATCAGGAAGCAGAGTTTGCCCAAAATGATAACTGGTCGACGATCACATTTTCGTCCTTCCCCGCGAAACCCTGTTTTGCCGTTGGATCTCCTACTATCACGGATCTTAGCGCAATCATGTCGCCACATTGGCATCATGGAACCTTTCGCGTAGGCGCCGATCCAGTGAACAACCTCGGCTATCTCTCCCCAAAATCTCATATTCCATCTCGCCCACCCAGAGATGTGCTCCCAGTCGACCAATGTCTCCCAACGAGGTGTTGCGGCGGCAGTCGCGGATCCCAGTGATTCCGGCGTTTTCTCCATGCGTGCGGTGCGGGCGGGGGAGGGCTAGGCTCGATGCGGTGTTGGTG
>NC_041388.1:79246620-79265201 GCF_002162155.2 Triticum dicoccoides
GGGCGCGGTGGTGGGGGCCGGGGGCGTGGTGTTGGTGGCGGGGGTTGCGCGTCTTGTTGTCGCTGTGGGGCTGCGTGTCGTGGTCGCCGGGGGATGCGCGGTGGTGGCCTACGGGGGCACGGTGGTGCTGGTCCAGCGCTAGGCGTTGCTAAGGGCATCTCCAACAGTTTGTATGTTAGCTTGTTGGTAAAATATGTCATGTCATTAACCAACACCTAACATACAACAACTCCAATGGATTGTATCTAGTTTGCCCAATAGGAAATAATAAATAATGTGTTCTCTCATTCTACATTGGAGCTTGTGCAAGGGGTGTTGGTTCATGTACTTACAACCTTGCTATCTTCCCTCATTTATTGTATGACACATCATTAAAAATTCTATGTGGCAAAGTCTACCAACAACTATCTTACAACCATTGGAGATGCCCTGACATCTCATCAGCGTATTTCCCCCATGGGTGTCGCTGTTTCTAGGCCACCGCGGCGGTGAGGAAGAGGCCTTGACGGCGCCCGTCTTTGTCTCCGTCGACGTCCGCAGGTGCCACTGTCGTCATCCCCATTGGCTACTTCCGAGCGGCGTGCAAGTGGCCACACGGGAGGAGGTCGGGCTCAACAACGGCGCGAGAGGAGGCGGGGCTCGACGAGGGCGCGGGGAGGAGGTCTGGCCCAACAACGGGCACGGGGAGGAGGCCGGTCTCAACGTCGTCGTTGAATTTATGTGTTGTGGTCATCGACACACATTTTTAGTATGCTCTCTCTGAAGCTTTTTATTAGAGTTCTTTTGTTGTTCCATTTTTTCTCAGTCGATTTGACATTTGAGTACTGCATGCTTATAGCTGAGCTACGGGTAGTGAAATTTCAAATTTTAAGCAAGGGACATCACATTTTTTCAGTTGATACATATGGCAACTTAAGAACGGTTTTGCTTTAGGTCATGGCAAGAAAAAGACTTCTTTCATAAATCTGGCGATGACCATGTGATATATTCTTACAAACATAAATTGCCATGGCTATATTTCCATGTCTAATTTCATACGATGTTCTTAAGTTGCCATGGCATTTTTCAATGAACATGGCAAATCAACATTCTGAAAATTGTTTTTCATAAGACTATATCATGGCAATTGTGTTTCTAATTACGGTGTCATTTTTGTGATCTTATTGATATACTATGATAATTATATTATGACATACCCATGGCAAATGTGTCATATTAATATATTAGGATATACCCATCGCGAATGTGTTGTATTTGTTTTTCCGCAGCATTTTTATTGAAGATAACATGGCAAATTTGTTGAAGGCCTAAATATTGGCAAAGCCATATACAATTTTATTGGCATGTTTTCTGATAGTTTTACTAGATTATTAGTGAGGTTAATTAATTAGCCATCATAATCCTAGCTGATTTGTGTTCCCATATGCATGTGTTCAGGTACTTCATTGTAATTGACGGTTTGCAACAAGAAGAAGATTGGGACTTCCTGAGGAATGTCTTCCCTCAAAATGAGAAAAGTAGCAGGATAGTTGTGAGCACAAGTGTCCAACGTGTCGCTAAGTACTGCAGCTCCAGCACTAGTTTCGTGTACAAAATGGAAGGTCTCGACAATGAGGAGACTAAGAAACTGTTCTGGCAAGAAGTTGGAGTGCCGAATGCTGCCGATTCGTTGAAACAACTTGCACAAGGCATCTGTAACGGATGCCACGGTTTACCCCTCGCAGTGGTCAGTGCAGCCAAGTATTTGAGACCCATATGGACAGAACTGAAACAGAGTGACTGGGACCGCGAGGCTCTCGCGCTAGGTAACCGCGGATTTTTTTGTCAAAAGAGACCACCTGTACAATCGAATTGGCAAAAATGATCCCTTTTGAGACGATTTGACAAAAAAGACCCCATCGGCAGTAGCGGCAGGCGCGCCAGGCGACACGTGGCACCTGCCGCCACGGTGCAAGGCGGCAGCCCCTGCCGCCGCGGCGTCAGGCGGCCGGGCCGGCTGCATGGAACGGGAATCGACTGGCGCGACGCTGTGGACCCCCGCCGGACTGTAGCAGCCGGGCCCGGCCGCCTCAGGGGCTGGCGGCAGACCTGTTCATCGGCTGGCAGCAGGCTGTAGAAGGTGGTCTCTTTGAAAAAAAATTCCCGTAGGATCCGATCTGTACCAATCCATTCGCCCTGCGCTGCGCATGTACGGCAGTACTTTGCTTGTTTAAAGAGGTGGACGTGGCATGGGCATGCATGCATGACTGAGGATTTTGCTCGTGTTAACTACTGGAATATGTACTAGTAACTAAGCAAGGAATACATGCCAGACGATGAATACAGTGCCAGGAAACGACGCCGATGAACAGGCCTGCAGCCAGCCCCTGAGGCGGCCGGGCCAGGCAGCTACAGTCCTGCCGCCAGCCCCTCAGGCGGCAGGGGTCCACAGTGCCAACCCGTTCCGTCCCGCCAGCCGATTTCCGTTCCATGCAGCCGGCCGCCTGACGCCGCAGCGGCAGGGGCTGCCGCCTCGCACCGTGGCGGCAGGTGCCACGTGTCGCCTGGCGCGCCTGCCGCCACGGCTGAGGGGGTCTTTTTTGTCAAATCATCTTAGAAGGGGTCTTTTCTGGCAATTCGATTACGCGGGTGGTCTCTTTCGACAAAAAATGGGTAACCGCGTAACAGGCCAGGGCGAGCAACCTGCCTTTGCAGAACTGAAAAAAATCCTCGTGGAATGCTTCGACGGCCTAACCTGCCACCGTGTCAAGACTTGCTTGTTGTCTGTTACAATGTTCCCCAAGGGTCACCCCATCAAGAGGAAAAGCTTGTTCCGGCGGTGGATAGCTGAAGGCTTCGTGGAGCATGACGGGCGACTGGATAAGAACGCCGCTTGCCATGAACTCTTCCGGGAGCTGATCGAGCGCCACCTCGTGGAGCCAGTGGAGAGCAGCAGAGAGAATCTGGTGCCGGCAGCCGAAGTGAAGATGTGTCAGGTTCACGGTGTGTTGCTTGACTTTCTTCTCAGCGAGTCCCTCCGTCGGAACTTCACCGACCTCATCCGCAACAATGTGCCTGTTCAAGCCGCACGCGGAGGCATCCGTACCCGTCGGCTCGCCGTCCACACGGACGACGACTGCAGGGTTGGTGCACCCTGCGACGTTGACCTCAAACGTTACTCCTTCATCAGGTCATTGACGATCGTGAACAGCGCCTTTAAGGACTTGCTGGAGAGCGAGTTCCTCCGGGTGCTGGATCTGGAGGGCTCCAAAGGCATCGACGAACAAGCGCTATGCAAAATCTTCCAGCTGATACACCTCAAGTACCTCAGCATCAGGGCCACGGACTGCTGCAGAATTCCCAAGAGGATCAGGAGGCTACATCAGCTTGAGACTCTGGACGCCCGGGACAGCAACGTCAGGGAACTGCCGATTGAGGTCCTCCTCCTGCCGCGGCTTGCCCACCTTTTCGGCGAGTTTCAACTCCCCAGTGAGCTATGCAGCAAGAAGAAGATCCCGATTACAGGCAAGGACGTGGAGAGAGTTTTCAAGAGCAGCAACAGCAAGCTGGAGAGTGTGGCAGGGTTCCTCGTGGACGACCGCCAAGGTTTCCAACATATTATGCTCCACATGCACAATCTCAAGAAGGTTAAGATGCGGTGGGGGAGCACGAGCACGGCCCCAACCCAAGATTTGTCTGGCCTTCTTGCCGACTCCCTGCGGAGGCGATTTGGGCTCGAGTGCCTATCAATTGATTTTGGTGAGCACTCGCTAGATTTTATGAACCCCCTGTCATATTCAGAAACTTGCTTGCTCAAATCCGTCAAGCTGCGCGGAAGCCTCAGCGAGGGTCTACCGGGCTTCATGTGCAAGCTGGAATATCTCTCAGAGCTTCATCTTTTCTCCACTGGCCTTGACAGCGAGGCCCTCTCGGCCCTGGAACAACTAAGTCACTTGGAGCACCTGCAGCTCGAAGAGGTCAGTGACAGATTCGGGAGCTGCACCTTCAGTTTGGCGGCAGGCAAATTTGAGAGACTCAAGCGACTCATCATCGATGCCCCCAAGCTTCCACAGGTGACTGTCGCAAATGGAGCCATGGCTGTCCTCACCACCCTTGAACTACTTTGCCATGATGTAACGGGGTTTGCAGCTACGGGCATCTCACGCCTTGGATCTCTTAGTGAGGTCGTACTACTCAAAAGTCTCAAATCTTGTGACCCTGGCACCTGGTCGAGGTGGGAGGCGGAGGCCAAGAAGCACAAGAAAAGGCCAAGAATTTCGTTCTGTGATAGTAGCAACCGACAACAGAGACAAGCAGCTGCAGTGAGGCAGCAAAAGTCTGGAAGCAAGTGGAGGATGCTACCACGTTAGTTGCTGCAAGTACGTATCCTAGCTCGTTTTAGCTAGGTGATCTTATCGATCTATCTTGTCTCACCCATGTGTGTGTGCCATCCTTGAACGTCACTAGCTTAATCTTCTGTTTTTAGTTACTTTTAGAGCTCCTCTGTTTGTAATAATTTTAATTTTTGGGCTGGCATTCAGTGCTCCCAGAAATTAAATAAACCGCATTGCGTCTTTTTTTTATTGAACTTGTGGCAAACTTTATGAAAACTCAAATAATATTTACTTGCTCCCTCTGTAAACTAATATAAAAAACATTTAGATCATTACTTTTAGTATTCTAAATGCTCTTATATTAGTTTACGGAGGGAGTACTTCTTTAACCAGTTAGGCTAAGAGAAAACCAAGAGGTTATCACCCCAAGAAACAACTCGGGAACCAAAAGACTTTCTTGCTAAAGAGTCGGCCACCATGTTTGCCTTTTAGGTAGTGAACAAAAGAAACTGATCTAATCCTCTGTGCTATATGGAAGCAAAAAGCAAGGGTAGTTGTATATGGACTGTGTGTTTCAGCTATCCCATTGCAAGCATTAATAAGCTCCAGGCAATCAGATTCAAAACAACTCGTGAGCATCCCAGTTACTCCCTCCGTTTCAAATTACACGTCGTGGTTTGCAAGTATCATTCCGTTTCTTAAAAGCTGACCCGTCTGATGATGAAGCGATCAAATAAGAAAGAGCCCCCTGACATTGTTGGAATTTTGTTGGTAGGCCTTTGGCCCAAAGCCCAACTAAAATTCTCAAATTCTCTTGGCCCATTCATGCATACATGTGAGTGGAGTGAGTGAGGCTAAAGTTTAGTCCCACCCTGGAAGTTGAGAGAGAGTTGCACCTCTTTATAAGATGAGCTCTTCTACCACTTGTATGAGCATGAGAAGAGGAGACCAACACGCGCGCTCCTCCTCCTCGCTAGCCACGCCTCGTCACGACGCGACGCGCCGCGCCGCGGGTTGCGGGATTGAGCCGAGCCGAGGACAGAGCTATGCACGTTGTCTATATTTTTGCTGCTCAGGAAAATTAATGAGTCATTAATTAATAATTAACGGACGCATTAATTACTGAACCGTTTCCGATTCTTTTGGATCGTGACGACTCGGACGTGGGGTTTACTCCCACGACCTACCCGGCCCGCACTATATATTCAGGCAGACGTCTACCCTAGCCGTCGCCGCTTCATATGGTTTCTCACCACCGTTCCAGATCATTGCGCCGCCAAGCAAGTCTTCTCCATCCCTCCTTTCAGCATGCATCGCGAGAAGGGGCAGCAGGCCTCCGGAACCCCGCCTCTCGTGATCCTGTACGAGAGAGGGGCAATCAGGTTTTTGGGGAGCACACTCGGACGATTGCTGGCAGCGACGACTTCGCGAACAACGACTTCTTCCCCGACCTCGGCAACCTCATCCTCGACGACATGGGCGACAACGTCAACGCCGGTGGTGCTGCTCCCGCTGCACCGTATGTGATTCTATCCTTCCTATTCAAGATCGTGGTAGAATTCATGTTTCTAGTATGTGCCCTAGATGTGATCTGTTCATCTGCTATGCTAGTTCGCATGATTAGTTTAATCTCTGCTACTGTAGTCATGATTTATCTTCTAATTATTCGGATTAAATCTTGTAGTAACTTGCTCATATTTCCAACAATCCAAAAACCTGATTATAGGCAATTTACTCCGAGTGGTTTTGCTGCGCATCTGAAGCCCCCTGCCTTTAAGGGGGCGCAATACAAGAGGTGGTGCATGAGAGCAGTCTACTGGTTTCAGACCATGGGCTGCTATGATGCCACCAAGGGCAAGCCTGAGGGCGATCTTAATCCAGCACATCAGGAAGCTTTCGAGAAGATCGATACCCTCTTTAAAGGCGCTCTTCTGAGTGTTCTTGATGACTCCATTGTGGATTCGTATATGTCGTTTGACAACGGCAAGAACATGTGGGCTGTGCTCGAGGCCAAGTTTGGTGCCTCGGACGCCGGCAGCGAGTTGTACGTCATGGAGCAATTCTATGACTACAAGATGACTGAGCGCCCTGTTGTACA
Source organism: Triticum dicoccoides (assembly GCF_002162155.2). Taxonomy (NCBI): domain Eukaryota; kingdom Viridiplantae; phylum Streptophyta; class Magnoliopsida; order Poales; family Poaceae; genus Triticum; species Triticum dicoccoides. The sequence goes on from NC_041388.1 coordinate 79,253,032, forward strand.
GCAGGCTCATGAGATACAGTCGCTCGCAAAAAAATTTGAGTACTTCCAGTGTGTGTTGCCGGACAAATTTGTTGCCGGAGGCATCATTGCCAAGCTTCCACCTTCGTGGAACAATTTTGATACTTCCTTGAAACACAAGAGACAAGAGTTTTTCGTTGCGGATCTCATTGGTACACTTGATGTTGAAGAGAAGGCGAGAGCAAAGGACACACGTGCTCGAGTTACTAAGGGAGGTTCTAGTGCCCACATGGTACAAAAGAAGAACTCCCAGCCCAACAAGTTCAAAAACAATAAGAACAAAACTCAGGGCAAAGGCAAGTTTGATACAAAGAACAAGCCATCACATTCTACCAACTTCAAGAAGAATTCTCATAAGAAGGGGAAGGGACTTTGCCATGTCTGTGGTGATCCTAATCACTGGGCTCCGAAGTGTCCTAACCGCTTTGAGGAGCGCGAACATGAGAAGAGCGGCAAGTCCACTAATGTTGTCATCGGTGATATTGATATGAAGGAATCAGGGTACGGTATTTTTCCTACCATCCTTTCAGTATTTCAATCCCCTGATTGGTTAATTGACACCGGTGCCAATGTACATGTTTGTGCTGATGCCTCCATGTTTTCTTCTTACCAGGCAACAGGGACTTCACCCGTGCTGATGGGGAACGGGTCACATGCCACCGTTCGAGGTGTTGGTACGGTCGATCTGAAGTTTACTTCGGGGAAGACTGTGCGTCTGAAGAATGTTCATCATGTGCCGTCCATAAATAAAAATCTCGTTAGCAGTTCCCGTTTATGTCGAGATGGTTTTAAGTTGGTTTTCGAATCCAATAAAGTTCTAATTTCTAAGTATGGACAATTTGTTGGAAAATGCTATGAGAGCGGAGGCTTGTTCTGCCTGTCTTTGTCAGATATTTGCACTAAAATTATTAATAATGTTTGCCACAACAATGAGTCTAATATTTGGCATTCACGACTTTGTCACATTAACTTTGGTTGCATGACGCGGCTAGCCAATATGAATTTAATTCCGAAAATCTCTACTGTCAAAGGCTCTAAGTGCCAAGTATGTGTGCAATCTAAGCAACCTCGCAAGTCCCATAAGACTGCAGAGGCAAGAGACTTGGCGACACTAGAGCTTATACATTCTCATCTTTGTGAGATGAATGGTGTGTTGACAAAAGGTGGAAAGACATGACGTTGATTGATGACTCCACTAGATATTGTTATGTGTATCTCCTGAAATCAATAGATGAGGCTTTAACTTTCTTCAAAAACTATAAAGCTGAGGTAGAGAACCAACTTGATCGAAAAATTAAACGGCTTAGGTCCGATCGTGGTGGAGAGTATTTTTCAAATGAATTTGATCTGTTTTGTGCGGAACATGGTATAATCCATGAGAGGACGCCTCCCTGTTGGAAATATGCCCTAGAGGCAATAATAAATTAGTTATTATTATATTTCATTGTTCATGATAATCATTTATTATCCATGCTATAATTGTATTGATAGGAAACTCAGATACATGTGTGGATACATAGACAACACCATGTCCCTAGTAAGCCTTTAGTTGACTAGCTCGTTGATCAATAGATGGTTACGGTTTCCTGACCATGGACATTGGATGTCGTTGATAACGGGATCACATCATTAGGAGAATGATGTGATGGACAAGACCCAATCCTAAGCCTAGCACATAGATCGTGTAGTTCGTATGCTAAAGCTTTTCTAATGTCAAGTATCATTTCCTTAGACCATGAGATTGTGCAACTCCCGGATACCGTAGGAGTGCTTTGGGTGTGCCAAACATCACAACGTAACTGGGTGGCTATAAAGGTACACTACAGGTATCTCCGAAAGTGTCTGTTGGGTTGGCACGAATCGAGACTGGGATTTGTCACTCCGTGTAAGCAGAGAGGTATCTCTGGGCCCACTCGGTAGGACATCATCATAATGTGCGCAATGTGACCAAGGAGTTGATCACGGGATGATGTGTTACGGACTGAGTAGAGAGACTTGCCGGTAACGAGATTGAACAAGGTATCGGGATACCGACGATCGAATCTCGGGCAAGTACAATACCGCTGGACAAAGGGAATTGAATACGGGATTGATTAAATCCTTGACATCGTGGTTCATCCGATGAGATCATCGTGGAGCATGTGGGATCCAACATGGGTATCCAGATCCCTCTATTAGTTATTGACCGGAGAGTCGTCTCAGTCATGTCTGCATGTCTCCCGAACCCGTAGGGTCTACACACTTAAGGTTTGGTGACACTAGGGTTGTTAGGAAGACTTGTATGTGATTACTGAATGTTGTTCGGAGTCCCGGATGAGATCCCGGACGTCACGAGGAGTTCCGGAATGGTCCGGAGGTGAAGATTTATATGTAGGAAGTTGTCATACGGTCACCGGAAAGGTTCGGGGGCATATCGGTATTGTACCGGGGCCACCGGAGGGGTTCTGGGGTCCAGCGAGAGGGGCCACCTCTCTCGGAGGGCCTAATGGGCTGTAGGAAATGGAACTAGCCCTACATGGGCTGGCCGCATCCCCCCTTGGGCCCATGCGCCTAGGGTTGGGGGGAAACCCTAAAGGGGGCGCCCCCCTTGCTTGGGGGGCAAGCCCCCTCCCCTTGGCTGCCCCCCCTCTAGATGAGATCTAGAGGGGGCCGGCCCCCTTCCTCCTTCCCCTATAAATAGAGGGGTAAGGGGAGGGCTGCATAAGACATCCCTGGCGTAGCCCCTCCCGTCCCCAACACTTCTCCTCCTCCGCAAGAGCTTGGCGAAGCCCTGCCGGAGTACTGCAGCTCCACCACCACCACGCCGTCGTGCTGCTGTTGGAGCCCTCTTCCTCAACCTATCCCTCCTCCTTGCTGAATCAAGGCGCGGGAGACGTCTTCGTTCCGTACGTGTGTTGAACACGGAGTTGCCGTCCGTTCGGCGCTAGGATCATCGGTGATTTGGATCACGTCGAGTACGACTCCATCAAGCCCGTTCTCTTGAACGCTTCCGCTCGTGATCTACAAGGGTATGTAGATGCACTCCTCTCTCCCTCGTTGCTAGATGACTCCATAGATTGATCTTGGTGATGCGTAGAAAATTTTAAAATTCTGCTACGTTCCCCAACAGTGGCATCATGAGCTAGGTCTATGCGTAGTTTCTATGCACGAGTAGAACACAAAGTGGTTGTGGGCGTCGATTTTTTCAATTTACTTGCCGTTACTAGTCTTATCTTGATTCGGCGGCATCGTTGGATGAAGCGGCCCGGACCGACCTTACACGTACACTTACGTGAGACAGGTTCCACCGACTGACATGCACTAGTTGCATAAGGTGGCTAGCGGGTGTCTGTCTCTCCCACTTTAGTCGAAACGGATTCGATGAAAAGGGTCCTTATGAAGGGTAAATAGAAATTGGCATATCACGTTGTGGTTTTTGCGTAGGTAAGAAACGTTCTTGCTAAGAAACCTATAGCAGCCACGTAAAAACTTGCAACAACAATTAGAGGACGTCTAACTTGTTTTTGCAGCATATGCCTTGTGATGTGATATGGCCAAAAGGATGTGATGAATGATATATGTGATGTATGAGATTGATCATGTTCTTGTAATAGGAATCACGACTTGCATGTTGATGATTATGACAACTGGCATGAGCCATAGGAGTTGTCTTAATTTATTTATGACCTGCGTGTCAACATAAACGTCATGTAATTACTTTACTTTATTGCTAAAGCGTTAGCCATAGTAGTAGAAGTAATAGATGACGAGACAACTTCAAGAAGACACGATGATGGAGATCATGATGATGGAGATCATGATGATGTAGATCATGGTGTCATGCCGGTGACAACGATGATCATGGAGCCCCGAAGATGGAGATCAAAAGGAGCAAAATGATATTGGCCATATCATGTCACTATTTGATTGCATGTGATGTTTATCATGTTTTACATCTTATTTGCTTAGAACGATGGTAGCTAAAATAAGATGATCCCTCGCAATAATTTCAAGAAAAGTGTTCCCCCTAACTATGCACCGTTGCGAAGGTTCGTTGTTTCGAAGCACCACGTGATGATCGGGTGTGATAGATTCTAACGTTCGAATACAACGGGTGTAAGCCAGATTTACACACGCAATACACTTAGGTTGACTTGACGAGCCTAGCATGTACAGACATGGCCTCGGAACACGGAAGACCGAAAGGTCGAGCATGAGTCGTATAGAAGATACGATCAACATGAAGATGTTCACCGATGATGACTAGTCCGTCTCACGTGATGATCGGACATGGCCTAGTTGACTCGGATCATGTATCACTTAGATGACTAGAGGGATGTCTATCTAAGTGGGAGTTCATTAAATAATTTGATTAGATGAACTTAATTATCATGAACATAGTCTAAATTGTCTTTGCAAATATGTTGTAGATAAATAGCTCACGTTGTAGCTCCCTGTTTCAATACGTTCCTAGAGAAAGACCAAGTTGAAAGATATTGTAAGCAATGATGCGGACTGGGTCCGTAGTTCGAGGAGTGTCCTCACTGCTACACAGAAGGCTTACGTCTTTGATGCACCGCTCGATGTGCAAACCCCTACAACGTCGTCTGTGGATGTTGTGAACACCTGACAGACACGTCCTGATGACTACTTGATAGTTTAGTGCACCATACTTTACGGCTTAGAATCGGGATTCCAATGACATTTTAAACGCCATAGAACATATGAGATGTTACAAGAGCTGAAATTGGGATTTTAGGCTCATGCCCGTGTTGAGAGGTGTGAGACCTTTGACAAGTTATTTAGCCAACAAAATGGAGGAGAATAGCTCAACTAGTGAGCATGTGCTCAGAATGTCTGGGTGCTACAATCACTTAAAGCAGTGGGAGTTAACTTCCAGATAAGATAGTGACTGATAGAGTTATCTAGCCACTATCACTAAGGTACTAGATCTTCGTGATGAACTATGCCATGCAAGGGATGGAGTTGATCCCGGAGCTGTTCGCGGTGCTTAAGACCGCAAAAGGTAGAAATCAAGAAGGAGCATCAAGTGTTGATGGTTTAACAAGACCACTGGTTTCAAGAAGGGCAAGGGCTAGAAGGGAAACTTCATGGATGGCAAACCAGTTGCCGCTCCAGTAAAGGAACCCAAGGTTGAACCCAAACCCGAGACTAAGTGCTTCTATTGTAAGGGGAACGGTCACTGGTAGCGGAATTACTCCAAATGCATGGTAGATAAGAAGGCTGGCAACTTCAACAAAGTATATATGTGTTATTAATGTGTACCTCGCTAGTACTCCTGGTAGCACCTGGGTATTGGATACCGGTTCAGTTGCTATTACTGGTGACTTGAAGCAAAAGCTACAGACTAAACGGAGACTGGCTAAGGCCAAGGTGATGATGTGTGTTGGAAGTGTTTCCAAAGTTGATGAGATCACCATCGCACGCTCCATCTGCCTTCGGGATTAGTATTGAACCTAGATAAATGTTATCAGGTGTCTGCGTTGAGCATGAATATGATTAGATCATGTTCATTGCAATACGGTCATTCATTTAAGTTAGAGAATAATGGTTATTCTGTTTACATGAATGATACCTTTCATGGTCATGCACCCTATGTGAATGGTTCATTGAATCTCGGTCGTGGTGATACACATGTTCACGCCAAAGGATGTAGAGTTAATAATGATAGTACCACTTTCTCGTGGCACTGCCGCTTAAGTCATATTGGCGTAAGATGGATGAAGAAACTCCATATCAATGGATGTTTGGAGTCACTTGATTTTGAATCGCTTGACACATGCGAGCCATGCCTCATGGGCAGGATGACTAAGACCCCGTTTTCAGGTACAATGAAATGGGCAAGTGACTTGTTGGAAATCAAACATGCCGATGCATGTAATCCAATGAGAATTGAAGTGTGCGGTGGATATTGCTATTTTCTCATCTTCACTAACGATTTGAGTAGATATAGGTATATTTACTTAATGAAGCACAAGTCTGAAACGTTTGAAAAGTTCAAGCAATTTCAGAGTGAAGTTAAGAATCATCATAACAAGAAGATCAAATTCCTATGATCTGATCAATGAGAATTTCTGAGTTATGAGTTTGGCAATCACTTAAGACATTGTGGAATTGTTTCACAGTTGAAGCCACCTGGAACACCACAGGGTAATGGTGTGTCCGGACGTCGTAATCGAACCCTATGAGATATGGTGCGATCTATGATGTCTCTTACCGATCTACCGTTTTCATTTTGAGGTTATGCGTTAAAGACAGCTGCATTCACTTTAGATAGGACACCATCTAAGTTTGTTGAGACGACATCGTGTGAACATTGGTTTGGCAAGAAACCAAAGTTGCCGTTTCTTAATGTTTGGGGCTACGATGCTTAAGGCTTCAGCCGGAGAAGCTCGAACCCAAAGCGGACAAACACATCTTCATAGGATACCAAAAGGTTACAGTTGGGTATACCTTCTATCTCAGATCCGAGGGCAAATTGTTTGTCGCTAAGAACGGGTCCTTTCTCGAGAAGGAGTTTCTCTCGAAAGAATTGAGTGGGAGGAAGATAGAACTTGATGAGGTTGTTGAACCTTTATTTCAACCAAAAAGTGATGCAACACAGAAAGATGTTTTCTGTGGTGCCTACGTCTGTTGAATAGGAAGTTAATGATAGTGATCATGAAGCTTCGGATCAAGTTGCTATCGAACCTCGTAGGTCGACAAGGATATGTGCTACTCCTGAGTGGTACGGTAATCCTGTCTTAGATATCATGTTGTTAGACAACAATGAACCTACGAGCTATGGAGAAGCGATGGTGGGCCCATATTCCGACAAATGGTTAGAAGCCATGAAATCCGAGATAGGATCCATGTATTAGAACAAAGTATGAACTTTGGTGGACTTGCCCGATGATCGGCAAGCCATTGAGATAAATGGATCTTTAAGAAGAAGACGGACGTGGGCAGTAATGTTACCGTCTATGAAGCTCGACTTGTGGGAAAGAGTCTTTTCACAAGTTCAAGGAGTTGACTACGATGAGAATTTCTCACCCGTAGTGATGCTTAAGTTCGTCGGAATCATGTTAGCATTAGCTGTATTTTTCGATTATGAAATCTTACAGATGGATGTCAAAAAAAGTTTTCTTACCAGTTTTCGTAAGAAAAGTTGTATGTGATACAATAAAAGGTTTTGTCGATCCTAAGGATGCTAAAAGGTATGCTGGCTCTAGCAATCCTTCTATGGACTAGAGCAAGCATCTCGGAGTCGGAATATATGCTTTGATGGAGTGATCAAAGCTTTTAGGTTTATACAATGTTTGCTAGAAACTTGTATTTACAAGAAAGTGAGTGGGAGCACTACAACATTTCTGATAAGTATATGTGGATGACATATTGTTGATCCGAAATAATGTAGAATTTCTGGAAAGCATAAACGGTTGTTTGAAGAGTGTTTTTCAAAGGAAGACCTGGATAAAGCTGCTTACAAATTGGGCATCAAGATCTATAGAGATAGATCAAGACGCCTGATGATACTTTCAAAGAACCCACACCTTGACATGTTTTTGAAGGAGTTCAAAATAGATCAGTCAAAGAAGGGGTTCTTACCTGAGTTGTAAGGTGTGAAGTTGATAAGACTCAAAGCTTGACCACGGCAGAAGAAAGAGGAAGGACGAAGGTCGTCCCCTATGCTCTTGTCATAGGCTCTATACGGTATGCCATGCTGAGTACCGCACCTGATGTGTGCCTTGCCACATGTCTGGCAAGAGGGTACAAAGGTGATCTAGGACTGGATCACCAGATAGTGGTCGAAATTATCCTTAGAGGAATAAGGAAATGTTTCTCGGTTATGGAGGTGATAAAGAGTTCGACGTAAAGAGTTATGTCGATGCAAGCTTAACACCTATCCGGATAGCTCTGAGTAGAGATACCGGATACGTATAATGGAGCAATAATTTGGAATAGCTCCAAGTGGAACGTGGTAGCAGCATCTACAACATAAAGTTTTGCGAAATACATAGGGATCTGAATATGGAAAGACCCGATGACTACAACCTCTCTCACAAGCATAACATGATCAAACCTAGAACTCTTTGAGTGTTTATCACATAGTGATGTGAACTAGATCATTGAGTCTAGTAGACTCTTGGATGTTGGTCACATGGCGACATCACCTGTGAGTGTTAATCACATAGCGATGTGAACTAGATTAGTGACTCTAGTGCAAGTGGGAGACTGTTGGAAATATGCCCTAGAGGCAATAATAAATTAGTTATTATTATATTTCATTGTTCATGATAATCGTTTATTATCCATGCTATAATTGTATTGATAGGAAACTCAGATACATGTGTGGATACATAGACAACACCATGTCCCTAGTAAGCCTCTAGTTGACTAGCTCGTTGATCAATAGATGGTTACAGTTTCCTGACCATGGACATTGGATGTCGTTGATAACGGGATCACATCATTAGGAGAATGATGTGATGGACAAGACCCAATCCTAATCCTAGCACATAGATTGTGCAGTTCGTATGCTAAAGCTTGTCTAATGTCAAGTATCATTTCCTTAGACCATGAGATTGTGCAACTCCCGGATACCGTAGGAGTGCTTTGGGTGTGCCAAATATCACAACGTAACTGGGTGGCTATAAAGGTACACTACAGGTATCTCCGAAAGTGTCTGTTGGGTTGGCACGAATCGAGACTGGGATTTGTCACTCCGTGTAAACGGAGAGGTATCTCTGGGCCCACTCGGTAGGACATCATCATAATGTGCACAATGTGACCAAGGAGTTGATCACGGGACGATGTGTTACGGAACGAGTAAAGAGACTTGCCGGTAACGAGATTGAACAAGGTATCGGGATACCGACGATCGAATCTCGGGCAAGTACAATACCGCTGGACAAAGGGAATTGAATACATGATTGATTAAATCCTTGACATTGTGGTTCATCCGATGAGATCATCGTGAAGCATGTGGGAGCCAACATGGGTATCCAGATCCCGCTGTTGGTTATTGACCGGAGAGTCGTCTCAGTCATGTCTGCATGTCTCCCGAACCCGTAGGGTCTACACACTTAAGGTTCGGTGACACTATGGTTGTTAGGAAGACTTGTATGTGATTACCGAATATTGTTTGGAGTCCCGGATGAGATCCCAAACGTCATGAGGAGTTCTGGAATGGTCCGGAGGTGAAGATTTATATGTAGGAAGTTGTCATACGGTCACCGGAAAGGTTCGGGGGCATATCGGTATTGTACCGGGGCCACCGGAGGGGTTCCGGGGGTCCACCGGGAGGGGCCACCTCTCTCGGAGGGCCTAATGGGCTGTAGAGGAAAGGGAACTAGCCCTACATAGGCTGGCCGCATCCCCCCCTTGGGCCCATGCGCCTAGGGTTGGGGGGAAACCCTAAAGGGGGCGCCCCCCTTGCTTGGGGGGCAAGCCCCCTCCCCTTGGCCGCCCCCCCCCCTCTAGATGAGATCTAGAGGGGGCCGGCCCCCTTCCTCCTTCCCCTATAAATAGAGGGGTAAGGGGAGGGCTGCATAATACATCCCTGGCGCAGCCCCTCCCCTCCCCAACACTTCTACTCCTCCGCAAGAGCTTGGCGAAGCCCTGCCGGAGTACTGCAGCTCCACCACCACCACGTCGTCGTGCTGCTGTTGGAACCCTCTTCCTCAACCTCTCCCTCCTCCTTGCTGCATCAAGGCGCGGGAGACGTGTCCGTTCCGTACGTGTGTTGAACGCGAAGGTGCCGTCCGTTCGGCACTAGGATCATCGGTGATTTGGATCACGTCGAGTACGACTTCATCAACCCCGTTCTCTTGAACGCTTCCGCTCGTGATCTACAAGGGTATGTAGATGCACTCATGTCTCCCTTGTTGCTAGATGACTCCATAGATTGATCTTGGTGATGCGTAGAAAATTTTAAAATTCTGCTACATTCACCAACACTCCCTACTCACCTCAGTCAAATAGGGTAGCTGAAAGAAAGAACCGAACTCTAACTGATATGGTTAACACCATGTTAGACACACCGGGTCTTTCCAAGGAATGGTGGGGGGAGGCGCTAATGGCTGCGTGTCATGTCCTAAACCGAGTTCCCACAAAGCATAAGACCATGACTCCGTTTGAGGAATGGGAAAGGAAAAGATCGAAACTCTCTTACCTACGTACTTGGGGTTGTTTGGCGAAAGTCAATATACCAATTCCCAAGAAGCGCAAGCTTGAACGAAAAACCGTGGATTGTGTTCTTCTGGGCTATGCTTTTCATAGCACCGGCTATAGATTTTTGATAATAAAATCTGAGGTATCTGACATGCATGTTGGTACGATTATGGAGTCGAATGATGCAACTTTCTTTGAGGACATATTTCCTATGAAGGATATGTCGAGTTCATCCAATCAGGAGATACCTACTCCATCTAGTGAGGAATTCACTGTAATTCCTGAACCCACCATTGCGATGAAACACGCTGAGAATCCTATTGAGGGTGACAATGAAACTCCTGTGAGGAGCAAGAGACAGAGGACTGCAAAGTTCTTTGGTGATGATTTCATTGTGTACCTCGTGGATGACACACTCCGGACTATTTCATAAGCCTATGCATCTCCTGATGCTGACTCCTGGAAGGAAGCTGTACGTAGCGAGATGGATTCCATCTTAGCTAACGGTACCTGGGAGATCATTAACCGTCCTTATGGGTGCAAACCTGTAGGATGTAAGTGGGTGTTCAAGAAGAAACTTAGACCTGATGGTACGATTGAAAAGTACAAGGCACGGCTTGTGGCCAAGGGTTATACCCAAAAAGAAGGTGAAGACTTCTTTGACACTTACTCACCCGTGGCTAGACTGACCACAATTCGGGTGCTACTATCACTGGCTGCCTCACATGGTCTTCTCGTTCATCAAATGGACGTTAAGACAACTTTCCTCAATGGAGAGTTGAAGGAGGAAATTTACATGAATCAGCTAGATGGTTTTGTAGTACCTGGTCAGGAAGGAAAGGTGTGCAAGCTATTAAAGTCTTTATATGGCCTTAAACAAGCTCCTAAGGAGTGGCATGAGAAGTTCGAAAGAACATTAACTGCTGCCGGCTTTGTAGTAAACGATGGTGACAAGTGCGTGTACTATCGCTATGGTGGGGGCGAAGGAGTTATTTTTTGTCTGTATATCGACGACATACTGATCTTTGGAACCAAACTTGATTTAATCAAGGAGGTTAAGGATTTCTTATCTTGCTGTTTTGAGATGAAGGATCTAGGAGTAGCTGATGTTATCTTAAACATCAAGCTGTTGAGAGATGAGAATGGTGGGATCACACTATTTCAGTCTCACTATGTGGAAAAGGTCTTGAGTCGTTTTGGGTATAGCGAATGCATGCCTTCTCCAACTCCATATGATGCTAGTGTGTTGCTTCGAAAGAACCGACGGATTGCTAGAGATCAACTGAGGTATTCTCAGATTATTGGCTCGCTTATATATTCGGCGAGTGCCACAAGGCCTGACATCTCTTTTGCTGTGAGAAAGCTGAGTCAGTTTGTGTCAAAACCGAGAGATGATCATTGGCATGCGCTTGAGAGAGTTATGCGCTATTTGAAAGGCACCGCGAGCTATGGGATTCACTACACACTACTAGGAAAAGGCCTACTAGTGGCGCACCAGTTTTGCCTACTAATGGCGCACTACTGGTGCGCCACTAGTACCACGCCACTAGTATTTTTTACTAATGGCGCACCGCTGATGCGCCATTAGTATAGGCCACGGTGCGCCATTAGTATAGGCAACTGGTGCGCCATTAGTATAGACCACGGTGCGCCATTAGTATTTTTGAATTTTGAAGGCGGGAAAATAGTAGTGGTGCATCGTCTAACCCCCACCGTGCGCCATTGCTATTTTTGAATTTTGAATTTGGATCTGGATCGCGGTTTTTTTGCCCATTTTTTGCTCGTTTTTTTGCACGATATTATTTCAAATTTTGTTCCCGTTTTTGGATCTTGTACGTTCTTTTGCCGGAGAGGAGTTCGCCGGAGAGGAGGAGGAGGAGGTGACCAGAGAGGCGCTTGCCTACATCGCTGGAGAGGAGGAGGAGGTCGCCGGAGAGGAGTTCACCGGAGCATCGGAGGGGAGGAAGGAGAAACCATGAGGGGATGGGAGGAGAGGAGGG
>NC_041388.1:79265658-79305674 GCF_002162155.2 Triticum dicoccoides
CCGGAGAGGAAGAGGAGGTCGCCGGAGAGGTGGAGGAGGAGGTCGCCGGAGAGGAGGAGGAGGAGGAGGTCGCCGGAGAGGAGAAGGGTAGTATGGTGGAGGAGAGAAGGGAAGATGGAGTGGAGGAGAGGAGGAGATGGAGTGGAGGAGAGTTGGAGTGGAGGAGAAAAATGAAGAGGTAAGGAGGAGAGGATACGCCCAGCCATATATACGGCATAGTAATGGCGCACCGTGGGCAGGTGCGTCATTACTAAATTTATTTATTTATTTTTGATTTATTTTGAATTTTGAAGGCGGGAAGATACTAATGGCGCACCATGGGTAGGTGCGCCATTAGTAACTTTTTTTATTTTTTTGATTTATTTTGAATTTTGAAGGCGGGAAGATAGTAACGGCGCACCATGGGCAGGTGCGTCATTAGTAAGTTTGAATTTTTTTGGATTTTTTTGCCTTTCCAGATCTTAAAAGCCCCATATCTTTTTTCGGTTAGGTTTTTGAGGATTTTGAAAATCTTCTGTTAAATTCGGAGGTAACTTTTCGAGTAGATGATTTTTCATATAAAAAACATTTTCATCCGAGTTTGTATGCAAAAGTTATGCCCATTTTTACAAATTCTCGAGAGATTTTGCAAAAAAGTCAAAAATTCATGTTTGTAAATTTTGCTAACAACTAGACCACATATCACATGAGAATCTTTTTTTTTTGACATTTCTATCATTTTCTTTTTTTGAAACTGAAAAGGCGGTCCAGGGGGGGTGCATTCGGGGGAATGTTTGGGCCAAATTACTAATGGCGCACCGTGGGAGTGGTGCGCCATTACTAGTTCAACTAGTAATGGCGCACCACTCCCACGGTGCGCCATTAGTAGTTTTGAAAAAATTAAAAAAAATTTACTAATGGCGCACCGTGGATGTGGTGCGCCATTAGTATTTGCACACTAATGGCGCACCAACACATGGTGCACCATTAGTATTTGGTAATGGCGCACCACATGTACAGTGCGCCATTAGTGTCCATATTGGCTATAGCTATTTTTGTAGTAGTGACACCGGGTATCCAAGGGTACTGGAGGGTTATAGTGACTCAAACTGGATATCTGATGCTGATGAGATTAAGGCCACAAGTGGTTATGTTTTCACACTTGGTGGTGGCTCTGTTTCCTGGAAGTCTTGCAAGCAGACCATCTTAATGAGGTCAACTATGAAAGCAGAACTCACAGCATTAGACACTGCCACTGTTGAAGCAGAGTGGCTTCGTGAACTCTTGATGGACTTACCTATGGTTGAAAAACCAATACCCCTATCCTGATGAACTGTGATAATCAAACTGTGATCGTCAAAATAAACAGTTCAAAGGACAATATGAAGTCCTCAAGGCATGTGAAGAGGAGACTGAAATCTGTCAAAAAATTGAGGAACTCCGGAGCTATTACGTTGGATTATATCCAAACGTCGAAAAATTTGGCAGATCCCTTCACAAAGGGTCTATCACGTAATATAATAGATAATGCATCGATGGAGATGGGTTTGAGACCCACCGCATGAGTTGTCCATAGTGGTAACCCACTCTATGTGATCGGAGATCCCGTGAAGTAGAAGTGTGAGACAAGCTGTTGGTCAGCTGGGAGGAGAGTATCCCTATATTACCTATCCCACTCCATGAAGATGCAATACTCCACTACTAGGGAAAAGCCTATACATAGAATCTTACCAGGAGCGCGCTATAAAATTAGGCGCTACTGGTAAGTAGCAGTAGCGCGGGCTGTGGAAACTCGCTGGTGAAACAAGTTTATCAGTAGCGTGCGCACTCGAAGCGGCGCTACTGCTAAAATTCCCACGACGCCGCCGCGAGGCCAGTTATAGCAGCAGCGCGTTAAAATAGACAACGCTACTGCTATGTAACATAGCAGCAATGCATTCATGCAATAATCGCTACTGCTAAATTAACTACAGATCTCACTAGCCTCATCCACAGATCACACTCACACACACTCACGGTCTCCTCCTCACCCCCCGCGCCGCCGGTCCTCCCCTGTCACCCCTCCCCCGTCGCCCCTCCCCCGATCTGCGCCACTATCACCTCATCCTCCTCCGTCCTCCCTCCACTCGCCGCTGGCCGCCCCCTCCTCGCTCCGCCTTCCTCCTTGATCCGTCCTCCCTCCACTCGCCGCCGGCCGGCCCCTCCTCGCTCCGCCTTCCTCCTCTGTCCTACTACTTCTCCCTCCTCAAGTCGCCCCTTCTTGTCCCTCCTCCCTGATACATTTTGATTTAGTAGGCTTTCATATGCAACATTTTGATTTAGTTGATTTAGTATGCTAGTGGATTTAGTATGCTAGTTTATTTAGTATGCTAGTTGATTTAGTCGATTTAGTTGATATGATTCAGTTGATTTAGTAGGCTAGTTGATTTAGTTAATTTAGAATATTTTGATTTAGTTTATTTAGTAGGCTAGTTGATTTAGAACATTTTGATTTAGTTGATTTAGTAAAATGGCGCCACCACCAGCACCACTATGTCGATTGTGCAAGTCAAGGTGCGCCAGCAGCCTTGCAACTAGCAAGCTGTTCGGCATCTACTTCCATCCGAGTTTTCGTCATGCGGCGGTAAGAAATTAGATGAAATGTAACAACTATTTTATTTTTAGTGTTGGCATTATGCATTGTGTCATTTTGCTTTTCTTACACAGATCATCCCATGCAATGTGAGGTTGAAATTCAAAGCTGACAGGAGACACTGTGACATTTGAGGCTCCTGGGGGGCCGTACACTATGGAGGTCGAGAAAGGACGCAATATGTCGCATATTGGAGGAGATGGATGGGCCCGTTTCCTCGCTCGCATGCGTCTTACTGGTGGTGAGTTGATCAGATTCTCCTAAAGAGCAGAAAGACCCAAGCTGGTTGTCATTTATATCAACCTGGTGGAAGATGATGAAGATGACGAAGATGATGAAGATAATGAGGACCCACTCAATGAAGATGATGAGAACCCACTTCATGAAGCCATCATAGCTCAAAGAATGAGGCTGAGCGAGGAGGAGGTGTGCAACCTATGGGACATAATTCCGCCACGTGATGACTTTGTCGGGGTGCCATTCGTGACCCGCCTGACAAGTACCATGGTCGATCGGCATGAAATGGTATGTTATACGTACTGCATGTAGTAATTTGATGATATATACATGCTGTATTGTTATACTTACAAATCTAGTCGATGATATACTTTAGTGTAGAGTCTGATCACATGCTTAGGCTATTTATTAATTGATATGTTTTTCTTATTCAGAGATTGCCAAAGAACCTATCTGTGAGTTGTGGTATTGAACCTGATGAAGAAGGCTCAGTTGGACTACGCCTTACCGCAAGGGGCTCCGTCACCACATGTACTTACCGCATGGGCACAGATGGTCGCACACACTTGAACTCGGTTGGGTGGAAGAGATTCCTCGTTGGTAAGAATCTTCGTGCTGGACAGGCCATCCTAATTACTATCAGGAACACCCACCGCCCAGGCTTGAGGATGATGATCGTCGTCGATATCATCTAGAACTACATATGTGTATGTGCTCGTTGGCAAGAATCTTCGTGCTGGACAGGCCATCCTAATTACTATCAGGAACACCCACCGCCCAGGCTTGAGGATGATGATCGTCGTCGATATCATCTAGAACTACATATGTGTATGTGGCTATATCATCTAGAACTACATATGATGATCGTCGTCGATATCATGTCGTCGTCGATATCATCTAGAACTAAATATGATGATTGTCGTCGATGTCACCTTGTACTGCTTGAGGATGCATGTTGAGTATATATTAAATTGTTATCTAGTACTCCCTCGGTTCCAAATTACTCGTCGTGGTTTGAGTTCAAATTTGAACTAAAACCACGACGAGTAATTTCGAACCGAGGGAGTACTACCTAGTACCTATAATACTTTATGAAATTGATATCTAGTAGTACCTAGTATCTGGAAATTGCAGTTTATCGAAGCCAAAATAGGGAAATGGTGAAAGATATAACAGTAGCGCTGGACCGGGAAATCGCTACAGCTAAGTAATAGCAGCGCGTTCCTGAAAAGCGCTTCTGCTATAGTCAATAGCGGTAGCGCGGGTACAGGCATCGCTACTACTAAGAGTTAGCTGTAGCGCCTTATTGGTAGCGCGGGTACCCGCGCTGCTGATAGGCCTAAAACCCGCGCTGCTGCTAGCCTTTTCCCTAGTAGTGCTCTCTTGATCTGCATGGCAGGTTGATACTTATCTGTGACGCCCCGAGACCGTTGCTCTAGGTGTCGTCCGGTTATTCTCTGTTGTTGCCTTGTCATTTGCTTGCGTCTTGCATCTTGCCATGTCATCATGTGCATTGCATCATCATGTTTTCAAAACTTGCATTCGTCCGGGTTCCCCAAGTTCCATCCGTTATCCACTCTGAGCCCAGACACACTTGCACGCGCCCGCAGCACGTCCGAATATTATTTTAGAAGTGGCCGGAAAATGTTCTCGGAATGGGATGGAAGTTGGCGTGCGGTGTTGTTTTGTTGTTAGTAGACCGCCTGCCAAGTTTCATCGTGTTCGGAGTCTGTTTGACGCCCCAACGGATAACTATAGCGGCAATATAGTCGGTCTAACGTCGGACATTTTCGGTCTCCGAAAACAGTCGCTGGGCCTCCCTCTCTTCTCTTCTCTCAGCTCGAGACCGTCTGCATAGCCCACTACCTACCGCCAGGCCCAACCTAACCTCTCTCGTCAGCCCGCGGCCCTCCTCGCGCGCGCGTCCAAAAATTGTCCCGGACCCAACCCGAGCAGTCGTGACCGATGAGTCCAGATCATCCCCAAACATCTACAAAACATCTCCGTTTTGTTAATTGGAATTCCTAATATATTTTTCTCGACCGCCCGATTTTGATCGGAGGGACGAGGTAGCCCCTACCCTAAAATCCACATGCTATATATGTATCAGTCCAACCCTAAAATCTAGGGGAACTGTCCCATCATTCCTCCTCGCCGCCGCCAAAAATCAAATCACCATCGGGATCCTCCCTGATCCCCTTCTCCGCGGTCTCCTCCTCCATCCAATCGAACCAAATCACCGCTCCAGCTCGTTGTCAACACCGGACGAACCCGCAGGCAGCCTGAGCCCAAATCCCGATTGGATCGAGGCCCTTCCTCCTCCCTCGCGCCCATGCCCTTTCTCTTCCTTTCTTCTTCTTCCCGTGCTCACCTTGCTCTCCCGTCGTCGTCTGCCTGCAGGGAACGAGGAGCACGGCGCCCGACGCCATGGCCGGCCTCTCTCGTCCCCAACGCCGCCCCTGAGCTCCACCGCACCGCCGTTGCCCGGATCCGGTGCCGGCCAGTCGGATCCGCCTCGTCTGCTACCTGCACTGCCCGAATCCGTGCCTACGTCCGCGCCAAGTCAGTGCATCGCCGAACCCGTCGTCCCTGCCGCCTGGATCCGCCCCATCCTCGTTGCCGGGAGACGACAACGCCAGGTCCACTGCCGCCTGTGTCCTCTGCTTCCAGGACCCAACCCGAGCAGTCGTGACCGATGAGTCCGGATCATCCCCAAACATCTACAAAACGTCTCTGTTATGTTAATTGGACTTCCTAACATTTTTTCTCGACCGCCCGATTTCGATCGGAGGGACGAGGTAGCCCCTACCCTAAAATCCACATGCTATATATGTATCAGTCCAACCCTAAAATTTAGGGGAACTGTCCCATCATTCCTCCTCGCCGCCGCCAAAAATCAAATCACCATCGGGATCCTCCCTGATCCCCTTCTCCGCGGTCTCCTCCTCTATTGGGGAACGTTGAAGAAAACAAAAAATTTCCTACGGTTTCACCAAGATCCATCTATGAGTTCATCTAGCAATGAGTGATCGGATTGCATCTACATACCTTTGTAGATCACGCGCGTAAGCGTTCAAAGAACTGGGATGAGGAAGTCGTACTCGACGTGATCCAAATCACCGGAGATCCTAGCGCCGAACGGACGGCACCTCCGTGTTCAACACACGTACGGTCAGCGTGACGTCTCCTGCTTCTTGATCCAGCAAGGGGGGAGGAGAGGTTGATGAAGATCCAGCAGCACGATGGCGTGGTGGTGGATGCAGGTGTCACCGCAGCAGGGCTTCGCCGTTCTACTACGAGAGGGAGAGGTGTAGCAGGGGAGAGGGAGGCGCCAAGACTCAAGGGTGCGGCTGCCCCTCCCTCCCCCCTTTATATAGGCCCCCTAGGGGGTTCGCCGGCCCTAGGAGATGGGATCTCCTAGGGGGGCGGCGGCCAAGGGGTGGAGTGCCCCCCTGGCCAGGTGGGGCGCCCCCCCACCCTAGGGTTCCCAACCCTAGGCACATGGGGTGGGCCAAGGGGGCGCACCAGCCCACTATGGGCTGGTTCCCCTCCCCACTTAGCCCATGGGGCCCTCCGGGATGGGTGGCCCCACCCGGTGGACCCCCGGGACCCTTCTGATGGTCCCGGTACAATACCGGTGACCCCCGAAACTCTCCCGATGGCCGAAACTGCACTTCCTATATATAATTCTTCACCTCCGGACCATTCCGGAACTCCTCGTGACGTCCAGTATCTCATCCGGGACTCCGAACAACTTTCGGGTTACTGCATATTCATATCTCTACAACCCTAGCATCACCGAACCTTAAGTGTGTAGACCCTACGGGTTCGGGAGACATGTAGACATGACCGAGATGGCTCTCCAGTCAATAACCAACAGCGGGATCTGGATATCCATGTTGGCTCCCACATGCTCCTCGATGATCTCATCAGATGAACCACGATGTCGAGGATTCAAGCAACCCCGTATACAATTCCCTTTGTCAATCGGTACGTTACTTGCCCGAGATTTGATCGTCGGTATCCCAATACATCGTTCAGTCTCGTTACCGGCAAGTCACTTTACTCGTACCGTAATGCATGATCCCGTGACCAGACACTTGGTCACTTTGAGCTCATTATGATGATGCATTAACGAGTGGGCCCAGAGATACCTCTCCATTATACGGAGTGACAAATCCCAGTCTTGATCCGTGTCAACCCAACAGACAGTTTCGGAGATACCGGTAGTATACCTTTATAGTCACCCAGTTACGTTGTGACGTTTGGTACACCCAAAGCACTCCTACGGTATCCGGGAGTTACACGATCTCATGGTCTAAGGAAAAGATACTTTACATTGGAAAAACTCTAGCAAACGAACTATACGATCTTGTGCTATGTTTAGGATTGGGTCTTGTCCATCACATCATTCTCCTAATGATGTGATCTCGTTATCAATGACATCTAATGTCCATAGTCAGGAAACCATGACTATCTGTTGATCAACGAGCTAGTCAACTAGAGGCTTACTAGGGACATGTTGGTGTCTATGTATTCACACATGTATTACGATTTCCGGATAACACAATTATAGCATGAATAAGAGACAATTATCATGAACAAGGAAATACAATAATAATCCTTTTATTATTGCCTCTAGGGCATATTTCCAACAGTCTCCCACTTGCACTAGAGTCAATAATATAGTTACATTGTGATGAATCGAACACCCATGGAATTCTGGTGTTGATCATGTTTTGCTCTAGGGAGAGGTTTAGTCGATCTGCTACATTCAGGTCCGTATGTACTTTACAAATATCTATGTCTCCATCTTGAACATTTTCACGAATGGAGTTGAAGCGACGCTTGATGTGCCTGGTCTTCTTATGAAACCTGGGCTCCTTGGCAAAAGCAATAGCTCTAGTGTTGTCACAGAAGAGTTTGATCGGCCCCGACGCATTGGGTATGACTCCTAGGTCGGTGATGAACTCCTTCACCCAAATTGCTTCATGCGCTGCCTCCGAGGCTGCCATGTACTCCGCTTCACATGTAGATCCCGCCAGGACGCTCTGCTTGCAACTACACCAGCTTACTGCCCCACCATTCAAAATATACACGTATCCGGTTTGTGACTTAGAGTCATCCAGATCTATGTCGAAGCTAGCGTCGACGTAACCCTGTACGACGAGCTCTTCGTCACCTCCATAAACGAGAAACATTTCCTTAGTCCTTTTCAGGTACTTCAGGGTATTCTTGACCGTTGTCCAGTGTTCCTTGCCGGGATTACTTTGGTACCTACCTACCAAACTTACGGCAAGGTTTACATCTGGTCTGGTACACAGCATGGCATACATAATAGAACCTATGGCTGAGGCATAGGGGATGACACTCATCTCTTCTATATCTTCTGCCGTGGTCGGACATTGAGCTGAGCTCAATTTCACACCTCGCAACACAGGCAAGAACCCCTTCTTAGACTGATCCATATTGAACTTCTTCAATATCTTATCAAGGTATGTGCTTTGTGAAAGACCTATGAGGCGTCTTGATCTATCTCTATAGATCTTGATGCCTAATATATAAGCAGCTTCTCCAAGGTCCTTCATTGAAAAACTCTTATTCAAGTAGGCCTTAATGCTGTCCAAAAGCTCTATATCATTTCCCATCAAAAGTATGCCATCAAAAGTATGTCATCTACATATAATATGAGAAACGCAGGCTTCTCCATAAGTCTGCATAAACCCAAACGCTTTGATCATCTCATCAAAGCGAATGTTCCAACTCCGAGATGCTTGCACCAGCCCATAAATCGAGCGTTGGAGCTTGCACACCTTGTCAGCATTCTTAGGATCGACAAAACCTTCCGGCTGCATCATATACAATTCTTCCTTAAGGAAACCATTAAGGAATGCCGTTTTGACGTCCATTTGCCATATCTCATAATCATAGAATGCGACAATTGCTAACATGATTCCGACGGACTTCAGCTTCGCTACCGGTGAGAAAGTCTCATCGTAGTCAACCCCTTGAACTTGCCGATAACCCTTAGCGATAAGTCGAGCTTTATAGATGGTAACATTACCATCCGCGTCTGTCTTCTTCTTAAAGATCCATTTATTTTCTATGGCTCGCCGCTCAACGGGCAAGTCAGTCAAAGTCCATACTTCGTTTTCATACATGGATCCTATCTCGGATTTCATGGCTTCCAGCCATTTGTCGGAATCCGGGCCCGCCATCGCTTCTTCATAGTTCGAAGGTTCACCATTGTCTAACAACATGATTTCCAAGACAGGGTTGCCGTACCACTCTAGTGCGGAACGTGTCCTTGTGGACCTACGAAGTTCAGTAGCAACTTGATTTGAAGTTTCATGATCATCATCATTAACTTCCTCTCTAGTTGGTGCAGGCACCTCAGGAACATTTTCTTGAGTTGCGCCATTTTCCGGTTCAAGAGGTAATACTTCATCAAGTTCTACTTTCCCCCCACTTACTTCTTTCGAGAGAAACTCCTTCTCTAGAAAGGATCCATTCTTGGCAACAAAGATCTTGCCTTCGGATCTGAGGTAGAAGGTATACCCAATAGTTTCTTTAGGGTATCCTATGAAGACACATTTTTCTGACTTGGGTTCGAGCTTTTCAGGTTGAAGTTTCTTGACATAAGCATCGCATCCCCAAACTTTTAGAAACGACAGCTTAGGTTTCTTCCCAAACCATAATTCATACGGTGTCGTCTCAACGGATTTCGACGGAGCCCCATTTAAAGTGAATGCGGCAGTCTCTAAAGCATAGCCCCAAAATGATAGCGGTAAATCGGTAAGAGACATCATAGATCGCACCATATCTAATAGAGTGCGATTACGACGTTCGGCACACCATTACGCTGAGGTGTTCCAGGCGGCGTGAGTTGTGAAACTATTCCACATTTTCTTAAGTGTGTGCCAAATTCGTGACTCAAGTATTCTCCTCCACGATCTGATCGCAGGAACTTGATTTTCCTGTCACGTTGATTCTCAACCTCACTCTGAAATTCCTTGAACCTTTCAAAGGTCTCAGACTTGTGTTTCATTAAGTAGACATACCCATATCTACTCAAGTCATCAGTGAGGGTGAGAACATAACGATAGCCACCGCGAGCCTCAACACTCATTGGACCGCACACATCAGTATGTATGATTTCCAATAAGTTGGTTGCTCGCTCCATTGTTCCTGAGAACGGAGTCTTGGTCATTTTACCCATGAGGCATGGTTCGCACGTGTCAAATGATTTGTAATCAAGAGACTCTAAAAGTCCATCTGCATGGAGCTTCTTCATGCGTTTGACACCTATGTGACCAAGGCGGCAGTGCCACAAGTATGTGGGACTATCATTATCAACCTTACATCTTTTGGTATTCACACTATGAATATGTGTAGCATTACGCTCGAGATTCATTAAGAATAAACCATTCACCATCGGAGCATGACCATAAAACATATCTCTCATATAAATAGAACAACCATTATTCTCGGATTCAAATGAGTAGCCATCTCGTATTAAACGAGATCCTAATACAATGTTCATGCTGAAACTTGGCACTAAATAACAATTATTGAGGTTCAAAACTATTCCCGTAGGTAAATGTAGAGGTAGCGTGCCGACGGCATCGACCTTGGAACCATTCCCGACGCGCATCATCACCTCGTCCTTCGTCAGTCCTCGCTTATTCCGCAGCTCCTGCTTTGAGTTACAAATGTGAGCAACTGCACCGGTATCAAATACCCAGGAGCTACTACGAGTACTGGTAAGGTACACATCAATTACATGTATATCACATATACCTTTCGTTTTGCCGGCCTTCTTGTCCGCTAAGTATTTGGGGCAGTTCCGCTTCCAGTGACCACTTTCCTTGCAATAAAAGCACTCAGTCTCGGGCTTGTGTCCATTCTTTGGCTTCTTCACGGCAGCTTGCTTACCGGGCGAGGCAACTCCCTTGCCATCCTTCTTGAATTTCTTCTTACCCTTGCCCTTTTTGAACTTAGTGGTTTTATTCACCATCAACACTTGATGTTCCTTTTTGACTTCTACTTCTGCTGATTTCAGCATTGCAAATACTCCAGGAATGGTCTTTTCCATCCTCTGCATATTGAAGTTCATCACAAAGCTCTTGTAGCTCGGTGGAAGTGACTGAAGGATTCTGTCAATGACCGCGTCATCCGGGAGATTAACTCCTAGCTGAGTCAAGCGGTTATGTAACCCAGACATAGTGAGTATGTGCTCACTGACAGAACTGTTTTCCTCCATCTTATAGCTGAAGAACTTTTCGGAGACTTCATATCTCTCGACCCGGGCATGAGCTTGAAAAACCATTTTCAGCTCTTCAAACATCTCATATGCTCCGTGTGTCTCAAAACGCTTTTGAAGTCCCGACTCTAAGCTGTAAAGCATGCCGCACTAAACGAGGGAGTAATCATCGGTACATGTCTGCCAAGCGTTCATAACGTCTTGTTCTGCAGGGAGAACAGGTGCTTCACCTAGCGGTGCTTGTAGGACATAATCTTTCTTGGCAGCTATGAGGATGATCCTCAGGTTCCGGACCCAGTCCGTATAGTTGCTGCCATCGTCTTTCAGCTTGGTTTTCTCTAGGAACGCGATGAAGTTGAGGACAACGTTGGCCATTTGATCTACAATACATGTTGTAAGGATTTTAGACTAAGTTCATGATAATTAAGTTCATCTAAATCAAATTATTCAATGAACTCCCACTCAGATAGACATCCCTCCAGTCATCTAAGTATAACATGATCCGAGTTAACTAGGCCGTGTCCGATCATCACGTGAGACGGACTAGCCAACATCGGTGAACATCTTCATGTTGATCGTATCTTCTATACGACTCATGCTTGACCTTTCGGTCTTCTGTGTTCCGAGGCCATGTCTGTACATGCTAGGCTCGTCAAGTCAACCTAAGTGTTTGCATGTGTAAATCTGTCTTACACCCGTTGTATGTGAACGTTGGAATCTATCACACCCGATCATCACGTGGTGCTTCGAAACAACGAACTGTCGCAACGGTGCATAGTTAGGGGGAACACTTTCTTGAAATTATTATGAGGGATCATCTTATTTACTACCGTCGTTCTAAGTAAACAAGATGCAAAAACATGATAAACATCACATGCAATGAAATAATAATAGTGACATGATATGGCCAATATCACATAGCTCCTTTGATCTCCATCTTGGGGCTCCATGATCATCTTGTCACCGGCATGACACCATGATCTGCATCATCATGATCTCCATCATCGTGTCTCCATGAAGTTGCTCACCAACTATTACTTCTACTACTATGGCTAACACGTTTAGCAATAAGGTAAAGTAATTTACATGGCGTTTCTCAATGACACGCAGGTCATACAAAAAAATAAAGACAACTCCTATGGCTCCTGCCGGTTGTCATACTCATCGACATGCAAGTCGTGATTCCTATTACAATAGCATGAACATCTCATACGTCACATATATATCATTCATCATTCATCACAACTTTGGCCATATCACATCACAAAACACTTGCTGCAAAAACAAGTTAGACATCCTCTAATTGTTGTTGCAAGTTTTACGTGGCTGCAATAGGGTTCTAGCAAGAACATTTTCTTACCTACGTGAAAGCCACAACGTGATTTGTCAACTTCTATTTACCCTTCATAAGGACCCTTTTCATCGAATCCGCTCCAACTAAAGTGGGAGAGACAGACACTCGCCAGCCACCTTATGCAACTAGTGCATGTCAGTCGGTGGAACCGGTCTCACGTAAGCGTACGTGTAAGGTTGGTCCGGGCCGCTTCATCCCACAATACTGCTGAAGCAAAATAAGACTAGTACCGGCAAGAAAGTTGACAACATCTACACCCACAACAAATTGTGTTCTACTCGTGCAAAGAGAACTACGCATAGACCTACCTCATGATGCCACTGTTGGGAACGTTGCAGAAAACAAAAAATTTCCTACGGTTTCACCAAGATCCATCTATGAGTTCATCTAGCAATGCGTGATCGGATTGCATCTACATACCTTTGTAGATCACGCGCGGAAGCGTTCAAAGAACGGGGATGAGGAAGTCGTACTCGACGTGATCCAAATCACCGGAGATCCTAGCGCCGAATGGACGGCACCTCCGTGTTTAACACACGTACGGTCAGCGTGACGTCTCCTCCTTCTTGATCCAGCAAGGGGGGAGGAGAGGTTGATGAAGATCCAGCAGCACGACGGTGTGGTGGTGGATGCAGGGGTCACCGCAGCAGGGCTTCGCCGTTCTACAACGAGAGGGAGAGGTGTAGCAGGTGTTGGGGAACGTTGCAGAAAACAACAATTTTCCTATGGTTTCACCAAGATCCATCTAGGAGTTCATCTAGCAACGAGTGATTGGATTGCATCTACATACCTTTGTAGATCACGCGCGGAAGCGTTCAAAGAACGGGGATGAGGAAGGCGTACTCGACATGATCCAAATCACCGGAGATCCTAGCGCCGAACGGACGGCACCTCCGCGTTCAACACACGTACGGTCAGCGTAACGTCTCCTTCTTCTTGATCTAGCAAGGGGGAAGGAGAGGTTGAGGGAGATGGCTCCAGCAGCAGCACGACGGTGTGGTGTTGATGGAGCTGCAGTACTCCGGCAGGGCTTCGCCAAGCACTATGGAGGAGGAGGAGGTGTTGGAGAGGGAGAGGGAGGCACCAAAGATCAAGGTTAGAAGTCCTCCATCTCCCCACTATATATAGGAGGGCCAAGGGGGGGGGGGGCGCCGGCCCTAGGAGATCTAATCTCCTAGGGGGGTGCGGCCAAGGGGAGGAATCCCTCCTCCCCAAGGCACCTAGGGGTGCCTTCCCCCTTTGGGACTCTTCCCTCCTTGAAACCCTAGGCACATGGGCCTCTTGGGGCTGGTGCCCTTGGCCCATGTAGGCCAAGGCGCACCCCCTACAACCCATGTGGCCCCCCGGGACAGGTGGCCCCACCCGGTGGACCCCCGGGACCCTTCCGGTGGTCCCGGTACAATACCGGTGACCCCGAAACTTGTCCTAATGGCCGAAATAGCACTTCCTATATATAATTATTTACCTCCGGACCATTCCGGAACTCCTCGTGACGTCCGGGATCTCATCCGGGACTCCGAACAACATTCAGGTTACTGCATATACATATCCCTATAACCCTAGCATCACCGAACCTTAAGTGTGTAGACCCTACGGGTTCGAGAGACATGTAGACATGACCGAGATCGCTCTCCGGTCAATAACCAACAGCAGGATCTGGATACCCATGTTGGCACCCACATGCTCCTCGATGATCTCATCGGATGAACCACGATGTCGAGGATTCAAGCAACCCCGTATACAATTCCCTTTGTCAATCGGTATGTTACTTGCCCGAGATTCGATCGTCGGTATCCCAATACCTCGTTCAATCTCGTTACCGGCAAGTCACTTTACTCGTACCATAATGCATGATCCCGTGACCAGACACTTGGTCACTTTGAGCTCATTATGATGATGCATTACCGAGTGGGCCCAGCGATACCTCTCCGTCATACGGAGTGACAAATCCCAGTCTTGATCCGTGTCAACCCAACAGACACTTTCGGAGATACCTGTAGTATACCTTTATAGTCACCCAGTGACGTTGTGACGTTTGGTACACCCAAAGCACTCCTACAGTATCCGGGAGTTACACTATCTCATGGTCTAAGGAAAAGATACTTGACATTGGAAAACTCTAGCAAACGAACTATACGATCTTGTGCTATGTTTAGGATTGGGTCTTGTCCATCACATCATTCTCCTAATGATGTGATCTCGTTATCAATGACATCCAATGTCCATAGCCAGGAAACCATGACTATCTGTTCATCAACGAGCTAGCCAACTAGAGGCTTACTAGGGACATGTTGGTGTCTATTATTCACACATGTATTACGATTTCCGGATAACACAATTATAGCATGAATAAAGACAATTATCATGAACAAGGAAATATGATAATAATGCTTTTATTATTGCCTCTAGGGCATATTTCCAACAGTCTCCCACTTGCACTAGAGTCAATAATCTAGTTACATTGTGATGAATTGAACACCCATGGAATTCTGGTGTTGATCATGTTTTGCTGTAGGGAGAGGTTTAGTCAACGGATCTGCTACATTCAGGTCCGTGTGTACTTTACAAATATCTATGTCTCCATCTTGAACATTTTCACGAATGGAGTTGAAGAGACGCTTGATGTGCCTTGTCTTCTTGTGAAACCTGGACTCCTTGGCAAGAGCAATAGCTCCAGTGTTGTCACAGAAGAGCTTGATCGGCCCCGGCGCATTGGGTATGACTCCTAGGTCAGTGATGAACTCCTTCACCCAAATTGCTTCATGTGCTGCCTTCGAGGCTGCCATGTACTCCGCTTCACATGTAGATCCCGCCACGACGCTCTGCTTGCAACTGCACCAGCTTACTGCCCCACCATTCAAAATATACACGTATCCGGTTTGTGACTTAGAGTCATCCAGATTTGTGTCAAAGCTAGCGTCGACATAACCGTTTACGACGAGCTCCTCGTCACCTCCATAGACGAGATACATTTCCTTAGTCCTTTTCAGGTACTTCAGGATATTCTTGACCGCTGTCCAGTGTTCCTTGCCGGGATTACTTTGGTACCTTCCTACCAAACTTACGGCAAGGTTTACATTAGGTCTGGTACACAGCATGGCATACATAATAGAACCTATGGCTGAGGCATAGGGGATGACACTCATCTCTTCTATATCTTCTGCCGTGGTCGGACATTGAGCCGAGCTCAATTTCACACCTTGTAACACAGGCAAGAACTTAGACTGATCCATATTGAACTTCTTCAATATCTTATCAAGGTATGTGCTTTGCAAAAGACCTATGAGGCGTCTTGATCTGTCTCTATAGATCTTGATGCCTAATATATAAGCAGCTTCTCCAAGGTCCTTCATTGAAAAACTCTTATTCAAGTAGGCCTTGATGCTATCCAAGAGTTCTATATCATTTCCCATCAAAAGTATGTCATCTACATATAATATTAGGAATGCTACAGAGCTCCCACTCACTTTCTTGTAAACGCAGGTTTCTCCATAAGTCTGTGTAAACCCAAACGCTTTGATCATCTCATCAAAGCGAATGTTCCAACTCTGAGATGCTTGCACCAGCCCATAAATCGAGCGTTGGAGCTTGCACACCTTATCCGCATTCTTAGGATCGACAAAACCTTCCGGCTGCATGATATACAATTCTTCCTTAAGGAAACCATTAAGGAATGCCGTTTTGACGTCCATTTGCCATATCTCATAATCATAGAATGCGGCAATCGCTAACATGATTCGGACGGACTTCAGCTTCGCTACGGGTGAGAAAGTCTCATCGTAGTCAACCCCTTTAACTTGTCGATAACCCTTAGCGACAAGCCGAGCTTTATAGATGGTCACATTACCATCCGCGTCTGTCTTCTTCTTAAAGATCCATTTATTTTCTATGGCTCGCCGCTCAACGGGCAAGTCAGTCAAAGTCCATACTTCGTTTTCATACATGGATCCTATCTCGGATTTCATGGCTTCTAGCCATTTGTCGGAATCCGGGCCCGCCATCGCTTCTTCATAGTTCAAAGGTTCACCGTTGTCTAACAACATGATTTCCAAGACAGGGTTGCCGTACCACACTGGTGCGGAACATGTCCTTGTGGACCTTCGAATTTCAGTAGGAGCTTGATCAGAAGTATCTTGATCATCATCATTAACTTCCTCTCTAGTCGGCGCAGGCACCTCAGGAACATTTTCTTGAGTTGCGCCATTTTCCGGTTCAAGAGGTAATACTTCATCAAGTTCTACTTTCCTCCCACTTACTTCTTTCGAGAGAAACTCCTTCTCTAGAAAGGATCCATTCTTGGCAACAAAGATCTTGCCTTCGGATCTGAGGTAGAAGGTATAACCAATAGTTTCTTTAGGGTATCCTATGAAGACGCATTTTTCCGACTTGGGTTCGAGCTTTTCAGGTTGAAGTTTCCCGACATAAGCATCGCTTCCCCAAACTTTTAGAAACGATAGCTTAGGTTTCTTCCCAAACCATAATTCAAACAGTGTCGTCTCAACGGATTTCGATGGAGCCCTATTTAAAGTGAATGCGGCAGTCTCTAAAGCATAGCCCCAAAAAGATAGCGGTAAATCGGTAAGAGACATCATAGATCGCACCATATCTAATAGAGTGCGATTACGACGTTCGGACACACCATTACGCTGAGGTGTTCCAGGCGGCGTGAGTTGTGAAACTATTCCACATTTTCTTAAGTGTGTGCCAAACTCATGACTCAAGTATTCTCCTCCACGATCTGATCGCAGGAACTTGATTTTCCTGTCACGTTGATTCTCAACCTCACTCTGAAATTCCTTGAACTTTTCAAAGGTTTTAGACTTGTGTTTCATTAAGTAGACATACACATATCTACTCAAGTCATCAGTGAGGGTGAGAACATAACGATAGCCCCCGCGAGCCTCAACACTCATTGGACCGCACACATCAGTATGTATGATTTCCAATAAGTTGGTTGCTCGCTCCATTGTTCCTGAGAACGGAGTCTTGGTCATTTTACCCATGAGGCATGGTTCGCACGTGTCAAATGATTCGTAATCAAGAGACTCTAAAAGTCCATCAGCATGGAGCTTCTTCATGCGTTTGACACCTATGTGACCAAGGCGGCAGTGCCACAAGTATGTGGGACTATCATTATCAATCTTACATCTTTTGGTATTCACACTATGAATATGTGTAGCATTACGCTCGAGATTCATTAAGAATAAACCGTTCACCATCGGAGCATGACCATAAAACATATCTCTCATATAAATAGAACAACCATTATTCTCGGATTTAAATGAGTAGCCATCTCGTATTAGACGAGATCCTGATACAATGTTCATGCTCAAACTTGGCACTAAATAACAATTATTGAGGTTCAAAACTAATCCCGTAGGTAAATGTAGAGGTAGCGTGCCGACGGCGATCACATCGACCTTGGAACCATTCCTGACGCGCATCATCACCTCGTCCTTCGCCAGTCTCCGTTTATTCCGCAGCTCCTGTTTTGAGTTACAAATGTGAGCAACCGCACCGGTATCAAATACCCAGGAGCTACTACGAGTACTGGTAAGGTACACATCAATTACATGTATATCACATATACCTTTCGTTTTGCCGTCCTTCTTGTCTGCTAAGTATTTGGGGCAGTTCCGCTTCCAGTGACCACTTTCCTTGCAATAAAATCACTCAGTCTCGGGCTTGGGTCCATTCTTTGGCTTCTTCCCGGCAGCTTGCTTGCCGGGCGTGGCAACTCCCTTGCTGTCTTTCTTGAAGGTTTTCTTACCCTTGCCTTTCTTGAACTTAGTGGTTTTATTCACCATCAACACTTGTTGTTCCTTTTTGACTTCTACCTCTGCTGATTTCAGCATTGCAAATACTTCAGGAATGGTCTTTTCCATCCCCTGCATATTGAAGTTCATCACAAAGCTCTTGTAGCTCGGTGGAAGCGACTGGAGGATTCTATCAATGACCGCGTCATCCGGGAGATTAACTCGCAGCTGAGTCAAGCGGTTATGCAACCCAGACATAGTGAGTATGTGCTCACTGACAGAACTGTTTTCCTCCATCTTACAGCTGAAGAACTTGTCGGAGACTTGATATCTCTCGACCCGGGCATGAGCTTGGAAAACCATTTTCAGCTCCTCGAACATCTCATATGATCCGTGTCTCTCAAAACGCTTTTGGAGCACCGGCTCTAAGCTGTAAAGCATGCCGTACTGAACAAGGGAGTAGTCATCGATACGTGCCTGCCAAGCGTTCATAACGTCTTGTTCTGCAGGGAGAACAGGTGCGTCACCTAGCGGTGCTTGTAGGACATAATCTTTCTTGGCAGCTATGAGGATGATCCTCAGGTTCCGGACCCAGTCCGTGTAGTTGTTGCCATCGTCTTTCAGCTTGGTTTTCTCTAGGAACGCGTTGAAGTTGAGGACTACGTTGGCCATTTGATCTACAAGACATATTGTAAAGATTTTAGACTAAGTTCATGATAATTAAGTTCATCTAATCGAATTATTCAATGAACTTCCACTTAGATAGACATCCCTCCTGTAATCTAAGTATAACATGATCCGAGTTAACTAGGCCGTGTCCGATCATCACGTGAGATGGACTAGTCAACGTCGGTGAACATCTTCATGTTGATCGTATCTTCTATACGACTCATGCTCGACCTTTCGGTCTTCTGTGTTCCGAGGCCATGTCTGTACATGCTAGGCTCGTCAAGTCAACCTAAGTGTTTTGCAAGTGTAAATCTGTGTTACACCCGTTGTATGTGAACGTTAGAATCTATCACACCCGATCATCACGTGGTGCTTCGAAACAACGAACTATCGCAACGGTGCACAGTTAGGGGGAACACTTTCTTGAAATTATTATGAGGGATCATCTTATTTACTACCATCGTTCTAAGCAAACAAGATGAAAAACATGATAAACATCACATGCAATCAAATAATAATAGTGACATGATATGACCAATATCACATAGCTCCTTTGATCTCCATCTTGGGGCTCCATGATCATCTTGTCACCGGCATGACACCATGATCTCCATCATCATGATCTCCATCATCGTGTCTCCATGAATTTGCTCGCCAACTATTACTTCTACTACTATGGCTAACACGTTTAGCAATAAAGTAAAGTAATTTACATGGCGTTTCTCAATGACACGCAGGTCATTCAAAAAATAAAGACAACTCCTATGGCTCCTGCCGGTTTTCATACTCATCGACATGCAAGTCGTGATTCCTATTACAATAGCATGAACATATCATACATCACATATAGATCATTCATCATTCAACACAACTTTGGCCATATCATATCACAAAGCACTTGCTGCAAAAACAAGTTAGACGTCCTCTAATTGTTGTTGCAAGTTTTACGTGGCTGAAGTAGGGTTCTAGCAAGAACATTTTCTTACCTACGTGAAAGCCACAACGTGATTTGTCAACTTCTATTTACCCTTCATAAGGACCCTTTTCATCGAATCCGCTCCAACTAAAGTGGGAGAGACAGACACCCGCCAGCCACCTTATGCAACTAGTGCATGTTAGTCGGTGGAACCGGTCTCACGTAAGCGTACGTGTAAGGTTGGGCCGGGTCGCTTCATCCCACAATACCGTTGAATCAAGATAAGACTAGTAGCGGCAAGAAAGTTGACAACATCAACGCCCACAACAAATTGTGTTCTACTCGTGCAAGAGAACTACGCATAGACCTAGCTCATGATGCCACTGTTGGGGAACGTTGCAGAAAACAACAATTTTCCTACGGTTTCACCAAGATCCATCTAGGAGTTCATCTAGCAACGAGTGATTGGATTGCATCTACATACCTTTGTAGATCACGCGCGGAAGCGTTCAAAGAACAGGGATGAGGAAGGCGTACTCGACGTGATCCAAATCACCGGAGATCCTAGCGCCGAACGGACGGCACCTCCGCGTTCAACACACGTACGGTCAGCGTAACGTCTCCTTCTTCTTGATCCAGCAAGGGGGAAGGAGAGGTTGAGGGAGATGGCTCCAGCAGCAGCACGACGGCGTGGTGCTGATGGAGCTGTAGTACTCCGGCAGGGCTTCGCCAAGCACTATGGAGGAGGAGGAGGTGTTGGAGAGGGAGAGGGAGGCACCAAAGATCAAGGTCAGAAGTCTTCCATCTCCCCACTATATATAGGAGGGCCAAGGGGGGGCGCCGGCCCTAGGAGATCTAATCTCCTAGGGGGGTGCGGCCAAGGGGAGGAATCCCTCCTCCCCAAGGCACCTAGGGGTGCCTTCCCCCTTTGGGACTCTTCCCTCCTTGAAACCCTAGGCGCATGGGCCTCTTGGGGCTGGTGCCCTTGGCCCATGTAGGCCAAGGCGCACCCCCTACAGCCCATGTGGCCCCCCGGGACAGGTGGCCCCACCCGGTGGACCCCCGGGACCCTTCCGGTGGTCCCGGTACAATATTAGTGACCCCGAAACTTGTCCTGATGGCCGAAATAGCACTTCCTATATATAATTCTTTACCTATGGACCATTCCGGAACTCCTCGTGACGTCCGGGATCTCATCCGGGACTCCGAACAACATTCGGGTTACTGCATATACATATCCCTATAACCCTAGTGTCACCGAACCTTAAGTGTGTAGACCCTACGGGTTCGGGAGACATGTAGACATGACCGAGATCGCTCTCCGGTCAATAACCAACAGCGGGATCTGGATACCCATGTTGGCTCCCACATGCTCCTCGATGATCTCATCGGATGAACCACGATGTCGAGGATTCAAGCAACCCCGTATACAATTCCCTTTGTCAATCGGTATGTTACTTGCCCGAGATTCAATCGTCGGTATCCCAATACCTCGTTCAATCTCGTTACCGGCAAGTCACTTTACTTGTACCGTAATGCATGATCCCGTGACCAGACACTTGGTCACTTTGAGCTCATTATGATGATGCATTACCGAGTGGGCCCAGTGATACCTCTCCGTCATACGGAGTGACAAATCCCAGTCTTGATCCGTGTCAACCCAACAGACACTTTTGGAGATACCCGTAGTATACCTTTATAGTCACCCAGTGACGTTGTGACGTTTGGTACACCCAAAGCACTCCTACGGTATCCGGGAGTTACACGATCTCATGGTCTAAGGAAAAGATACTTGACATTGGAAAACTCTCGCAAACGAACTATACGATCTTGTGCTATGTTTAGGATTGGGTCTTGTCCATCACATCATTCTCCTAATGATGTGATCTCGTTATCAATGACATCCAATGTCCATAGTCAGGAAACCATGACTATCTGTTGATCAACAAGCTAGTCAACTAGAGGCTTACTAGGGACATGTTGGTGTCTATTATTCACACATGTATTACGTAAACGGGTAACACAATTATAGCATGAATAAAGACAATTATCATGAACAAGGAAATATAATAATAATGCTTTTATTATTGCCTCTAGGGCATATTTCCAACAGCAGGGAAGAGGGAGGCGCCAAGACTCAAGGGTGCGGCTGCCCCTCCCTCCCCCCCCTTTATATAGGCCCCCTAGGGGGTGCGCCGGCCCTAGGAGATGGGACATTTTCGGTCTCCGAAAACAGTCGTCGGGCCTCCCTCTCTTCTCTTCTCTCAGCTCGAGACCGTCTGCATAGCCCACTACCTACCGCCAGGCCCAACCTAACCTCTCTCGTCAGCCCGCGGCCCTCCTCGCGCGCGCGTCCAAAAATTGTCCCGGACCCAACCCGAGCAGTCGTGACCGATGAGTCCAGATCATCCCCAAACATCTACAAAACATCTCCGTTTTGTTAATTGGAATTCCTAATATATTTTTCTCGACCGCCCGATTTTGATCGGAGGGACGAGGTAGCCCCTACCCTAAAATCCACATGCTATATATGTATCAGTCCAACCCTAAAATCTAGGGGAACTGTCCCATCATTCCTCCTCGCCGCCGCCAAAAATCAAATCACCATCGGGATCCTCCCTGATCCCCTTCTCCGCGGTCTCCTCCTCCATCCAATCGAACCAAATCACCGCTCCAGCTCGTTGTCAACACCGGACGAACCCGCAGGCAGCCTGAGCCCAAATCCCGATTGGATCGAGGCCCTTCCTCCTCCCTCGCGCCCATGCCCTTTCTCTTCCTTTCTTCTTCTTCCCGTGCTCACCTTGCTCTCCCGTCGTCGTCTGCCTGCAGGGAACGAGGAGCACGGCGCCCGACGCCATGGCCGGCCTCTCTCGTCCCCAACGCCGCCCCTGAGCTCCACCGCGCCGCCGTTGCCCGGATCCGGTGCCGGCCAGTCGGATCCGCCTCGTCTGCTACCTGCACTGCCCGAAGCCGTGCCTTCGTCCGTGCCAAGTCAGTGCATCGCCAAACCCGTCATCCCTGCCGCCTGGATCCGCCCCATCCTCGTTGCCGGGAGACGACAGCGCCAGGTCCACTGCCGCCTGCGTCCTCTGCTTCCAGGACGAGGCGCTCGCTCACCTGGAGCCGCGTTGACCGCCCACTCATCTAGCGCCTCGCCTCGTGCCTCCCCAGCGGGCCTGCCTCCTTCAGCTCCGTCGGTCGCGCCACCCCGCCGGAGAACGCCGCCACGCGTCTGGATCCACTCGCCTCTTCCGCCGGATCCTGCCGTTGCGCTGCCGCTTCTGGACTCCAGCCGCTCAAGTACTGCCTCGTCGCGCCTCTGCTTCATGCGAGCAGGGACGAGGCGACTGCTGCAGCCTGCACACCGTCGAGCGTTGACAGCGATGCCCCAAATCGGCCTCCTGTGTTCTTGGGCCACAAGCGCGCAGTAGGCCCAGTGCCTCCTCACCCAGCCATCCTCAAAAGCCCAATGTGAGCAGCCCGAGCTCCCTGCACTGTTGGGCCGCCTAAGATTCGGCTCGGGACTTGTATTTTTTCGCATAGCGATTTTTCCTATTTATCCAAGAGACTGCCAGTTTACAGTTTAGTCCCTAGTCTTCATGCATAGTATAACTCATGATCTATGCATCATATGTAAAACTTAATATATGAAACTTCCTTAGAATTTTGTGTAGATTAATAATATCCAATTTTCTTGCATGTTTAAAATGTTTAAATTGCTGTTTGTTCAAATTTTCTCCTATGCCATGTTAAAATGCTTTAATTCATAACTAAATAACCGTAACTCTGAATGTAATAAACTTTATATGTAATTGGGGTAGAATTTTGCCTAGTCTATCATGGTGCACTTGCTTTGCATGTTTAATAACTCTAAAATTGTGTTTAGGGCAGATCAGCACCAAATCTAAAATATGCATATGGGGATTTACCGGAATTTGTTGTTCGTTGTTTCCAGCCTCATTTAAACTTAACTAGGTGGGTAGTTTTCATTTGCTTCACCCTCTTGCCATGTTTAACAACATTTAATATTGTTGGGTACATAAACGAGATCGAACTAAATAATTGATGTGGTGTTCCGTCAATATGCAACTCGTTGCATATTGAGCTCCACTTAACTTGTAGTGTCATTTGTGCATTTTGCCATGCCATGCCTCTTTAAACCGGACATGCATCATACTTGTTTGCGCATCGTGCCATGCTTATGTGATGATTGTTTACTATGTTGTTTGCTTTCTTTCCGGTGTACTTCTTCTCGGTATTCCGGTAACGTTGCGTTTGTGAGGATCCGTTGGCTTCATCCGTTTTTCTTCTTCATGGACTCGTTCTTCTTCCTTGCGGGATTTCAGGCAAGATGATCATACCCTCGAAATCACTTCTATCTTTGCTTGCTAGATGCTCGCTCTTTTGCTATGCCTATGCTGCGATACCTACCACTCGCTTATCATGCCTCCCATATTGTTAAACCAAGCCTCTAACCCACCTTGTCCTAGCAAACCGTTGTTTGGCTATGTTACCGCTTTGCTCAGCCCCTTTTATAGCGTTGTTAGTTGCCGGTGAAGTTTGAAGTTTGTTCCTTGTTGGAACATGGAGATGTTGTTCCTTGTTGGAACATGTTTACTTGTTCGGATATCACAATATTTATTATTTAATTAACGCATCTATATACTTGGTAAAGGGTGGAAGGCTCGGCCTTATGCCTGGTGTTTTGTTCCACTCTTGCCGCCCTAGTTTCCGTCATATCGGTGTTATGTTCCCGGATTTTGCGTTCCTTACGCGGTTGGGTAATAATGGGAACCCCTTGACAGTTCGCCTTGAGTAAAACTCTTCCAGCAATGCCCAACATTGGTTTTACCATTTGCCACCTAGCCTTTTCTTTTCCCTTGGGAGTGCGCTCCTGAGGGTCATCATTATTTTACCCTCCCGGGCCAGTGCTCCTCTGAGTGTTGGTCCAACCTGTCAGCTACCGGTGGCCTCCAGGGGCAACTCTAGGCTGGCCTACCCATACCTAAGACAATCTGAGTGTGCCCTGAGAAAGAGATATGTGCAGCTCCTATCGGGATTTGTTGGCACATTCGGGCGGTGTTGCTGGTTTAGTTTTACCCTGTCGAAATGTCTTGTAACCGGGGTTCCGAGTCTGGTCGGGTCTTCCCGCTAGAAGGAATATCCTTCGTTGACCGTGAGAGCTTGTGATGGGCTAAGTTGGGACACCCCTGCAGGGATTTGAACTTTCGAAAGCCGTGCCCGCGGTTATGGGCGGATGGGAATTTGTTAATGTCCGGTTGTAAAAAACCTGAAGTTGACCTTAATTAAAATACATCAACCGCGTGTGTAACCGTGATGGTCTCTTTCCGGCGGAGTCCGGGAAGTGAACACGGTGTTGGAGTCATGCTTGACGTAGGTCGTTCTAGGATCACTTCTTGATCATAGTTTCTCGATCGTGCTTTGCCTTCTCTTCTCGCTCTCATTTGCGTATGTTAGCCACCATATATGCTAGTCGCTTGCTGCAGCTCCACCTCATACCTTACCTTACCCATAAGCTTAAATAGTCTTGATCGCAAGGGTGCGAGATTGCTGAGTCCCCGTGGCTCATAGATACTTCCAAAACCAGCTTGCAGGTGCCGATGAGACCGTGCAGATGACGCAACCAAGCTCAGGAGGAGCTCGATGAAGATCTTGTCCTTTGTGTTGTTCCGTTTTCAGTTGATCAGTAGTGGAGCCTAGTCGGGACGATCGGGGATCTATGTACCATTTGGGGTAGTCTTCTTTTATTTTGATTCCGTAGTCAGACCTTGATTGTATTTGGATGTTGTAATGC
This sequence comes from Triticum dicoccoides, assembly GCF_002162155.2. Classification (NCBI taxonomy): domain Eukaryota; kingdom Viridiplantae; phylum Streptophyta; class Magnoliopsida; order Poales; family Poaceae; genus Triticum; species Triticum dicoccoides. The sequence goes on from NC_041388.1 coordinate 79,291,280, forward strand.
TTTGTTCATGTAATTGTGTGAAGTGGCGATTGTAAGCCAACTATGTATCTTTTTCCCCTATTGTATTACTTGGGTTGTATGAAGATTACCTCACTTGCGACATTGTTTTCAATGCGGTTATGCCTCTAAGTCGTGCTTCGACACGTGGGAGATATAGCCGCATCGAGGGCGTTACAAGTTGTAATCAGAGCCTTCCCCGACCTTAGGAGCCCCACTGCTTGATCGTTTTTAGCGGTCGAGTTGTGTCTAGAAAAATGTTTTGAGTCATTTAGGAATTATATATCGGAGAGTTTAGGAATTCTTTTTACTCCCCAGTCTCCTCATCGCTCTGGTAAGGCATCCTAACGCAGAGTTTTGACTCTTCTCTTCTCAAATTTCACTAAAAAAAATTTAGGATCACACGGGTATCTTGGAATCGTTCCGATGGTTTTGTGACGAGAACATTGTCTTGGTGCCTCCTGTCAGGGGTTTTGTGGCAGTGTCCCGGGGAGTTGAGCTCCGAGGTGTTGTCGTCATAATTTTATCGTTGCAGTTCTGGAATACCTGAGTTTAGATTCGCCGACATCGAAAATCTCTTTTATGCAGTTGTTGGTGAGATAACCTCGACGCCACCCAGTACTGGGGCGGGAGTTCGGGAGTATCGCCATAACTTGTATAACGGATGCTTTTCAAAGGTTGAGGTAGACGATTTCCGAAGGTTTCTTGGTTATGTGTTGAAGGATGGATACAGCTGGATGTAGGATTTGTTAGTTTTGGGTGAGATATTATGCTTCCCCTGTATCCCCAACACCTGATTGCATAACCGGAAAATTTCGGGAGTTTATAAGTGGGAATTCAAGTAGCTCTTAGGATATCTTTCCGACAAATGTATGATATGAAATTGGGGTTCAACGTCTAGTAGTCCGCCTATTCACGGTTGGTTTTACAGTGGTCTCGTTGTGTCTTAAAGAGTACTTGGCTATGCCGACTCGGGGACGCTTCGTATGTCATGTGCACTGCCTTGTACATGATGGTGTTGTACGATCGAGCCCGTGTAGGCCCCACCACGAAAATTTCAGACGAAATCTCTATCATATGTTTGTTCCGGCTTATTCTGCAAACCAACCCTTTGTTTTTGTTTTGAGTTGTGGTATTCGAGTTGTTTCGAAGTCAAATGTTGATTCCATACGTTTCCCAAGTGGTGTTCTCATACTCCGATGTGAATACTAATCTGTCTTGATCATCGAGATTGTGTTGTCAACCCTTTTCAACCGGCGTGTTTTCTCTCAAAGTGGTTCCGATCATTTCAACATTAGCAAGGTCAATTATCATTTCTTCTCAATGGTGTTTGTTACATCCGTCTTCAAGTTGCCTTTGTTTTTTCCCGCCCACCCTCCCTATTTCTTCAAGGACCCAGATTTCTTATTCAAGTATCTATTTTATTGATGGGAAGCCTCTCCATTCCTTTTCCGTCAATCTTCTTATCCGGTGATGCTCATGAAGATACTAACGGAGCTTCAAGTTCGTCAACCTTCACTCATTTTTCTTCTCCGGTGGTTTAAATTCAAGCATTATTTATCATATCTTTTTCCTCATTTCAAATACCTTTTCTTACCAGTGCACCTCTTAATCATCCACTTCTCGCTATTCTATTGTTCCGGAGTGCTGCAAGATATCTCGAAGATTCGTGTTTCCACTCTGCTTTCATTCAAGCTATTTCGAGGTCCTATCGTATTCAAGCCACTTAATTCAACCGGTGCAACATCTCTTTTAAATCATTTCAACGGTGTTTCTCTTGAGTGGGCCCTAACCCACAGGTCTTTTCCAGGATCTTACCTGACTCTTCTATTTTCCCAGAGCTATCCTAAATTCTTTTTGAAGTTTGATGTAAGAATGATTTATCATCAGTCAAATGCCCTTGTCCAAGATCTTTCTAATTCTTTTCATCGTTGGCTCAACTTTTCCATTCTTCATTCAGGTGTGCCTCAATAATTCTTGGTGGTGCTTCTTGTTGCCATTCTCATCATTTGAAGACCGAAGAAGAGTTTTTCTCCATATCTTGCCCCATTCTCGGCCATCCTCTCATAATTGTTTGATTGTGAGAATTCTTTTCACCTATCCGGAGAAATTCAAGAGTCTTCTGAGTTTGATTATCCGGTGTCCATCAATTCAGATTTATTAATTCTCAGCTTTCAGTTACCATTCTCCAATCCTACCGGTGCATCGTTCAAGAGATCTCTAATCGGCTCGTGATCTCTTCGTTCTCATGGGTCTAAATTCTCTCAAGCATCTTCATTCATTTGCTAATTCTTCCCGGTGTCTTCCTTATCTTTTCTTTGTTCATTTTTAATTCTTACGGTGGTTTGTTCAAGAGTTTTCTTCCTTCGTGTATCATATCTATGCATTTGTGCTTTTCAAATTCTACCGGTGGATCGTTGAAGACTTTCTCAAGTTTGCGCCATATCTATCTTAATCTTTCTACGAGAATAAGTGGTATGCCAAATCCATTGCTTGTCATCAATTTAAATTGGTGAAGGATGCGCATAACATAATTCTTACTCTTGTTTCATCCTTATGTTAATCTTTTCTTCCGGAGTTTGTTCACGAGGATTAAATTCTTGGGTTCAAGTGCTCATCCTTCTTTCCTAGAGTTCCAAGCTCTAATTATCACGGAGATCCATCTAAATCATTGCAAGGATTCACCTTGTGTTTTCAATTTCTCTTTCTTGCTATTCTTTTCTTACCGGAGTTTCTTGATGGAGGCTATACATGATGGTTCATCAAGGATTTAATTTCCTTCTCGCAGTGTTCTTTAAGATTCTTTTCAGAGGAGCTCAAGCATTCTTCATCTTGCATTCCAAAGTGCAATTCTTTCCACCGTATCATTTCAGGTGGTTTTATGTCATTCTTGATAATTTGAGTTCATGTTTCATGATTCACATGTTGTTAAGAATGAGGTATTTTAAATCCATCAACCTCTTCGTTGGAGTTATCTTGTGTCATATTTCACCTAAAGCCTTCCCTAAGGATTGTTTCTATCTATGGTGATTATAAATGATCGAAATTCTTCATTTATCCTTTCCGGTGCGATATAGTTTCTCGTCTCCTTCTTGATATCAATCCAATTCTGCTTCCCGTGAGTGGCAGGTTGTCACCTCATAATTTGAGATGTATCCCATAAGACCATATCAAGCTTTTTCTTTTCGTGTTGGTTTTCCAACAACTCCGTTCTAGCATTTGTTGTAACCGTGCTCTCTCAAGATCTTGTTTCCCTGCGTTCCGTACGCATTGTGTTGTTGCTCTCCGCAGCCCATCTTCTTGTTTTGTTAGGATCGTGTTCTTTTCCTGGTTTATCCATTTTACCGGAGAGTTGTGTTCCTTTTGCTCAACCTCTTTCATTTCATCAAGTCTTCATCTCTTTCAACCGAAGTGCTACCCGAATCAGTTCTTTCTTTTTCCTCTTTCTTAACGGAGTGCATTCAACTTTGTTCTTCTCCGTTGCTTTTTTTCTTTCATTTTGCTCAACCTCTCAAGGTTCTTTGGTTTCACTCGTTTGTCAAAGAAGCAACTTAGTTTTACCTCTCCTCTTCCTCTTCCGTTTTCCCTCCGGTGCCATCCCTAGGATCTCGGGTCGAGATCCTCTCGTAGTGGTGGGGTGTTGTGACGCCCCGAGACCATTGCGCTAGGTGTCGTCCAGTTATTCGCTGTTGTTGCCTTGTCATTTGCTTGCGTCTTGCATCTTGCCATGTCATCATGTGCATTGCATCATCATGTTTTCAAAACTTGCATTCGTCCGGGTTCCCTAAGTTCCATCCGTTATCCATTCTGAGCCCAGACACACTTGCACGCGCCTGCAGCACGTCCGAATATTATTTTAGAAGTGGCCGGAAAATGTTCTCGGAATGGGATGAAAGTTGGCATGCGGTGTTGTTTTGTTGTTAGTAGACCGCCTGCCAAGTTTCATCGCGTTCGGAGTCCGTTTGACGCCCCAACGGATAACTATAGCGGCAATATAGCCAGTCTAACGTCGGACATTTTCGGTCTCCGAAAACAGTCGTCAGGCCGCCCTCTCTTCTCTTCTCTCAGCTCGAGACCATCTGCATAGCCCACTACCTACCGCCAGGCCCAACCTAACCTCTCTCGTCAGCCCGCGGCCCTCCTCGCGCGCGCGTCCGAAAATTGTCCCGGACCCAACCCGAGCAGTCGTGATCGATGAGTCCGGATCATCCCCAAACATCTACAAAACGTCTCCGTTTTGTTAATTGGACTTCCTAATATATTTTTCTCGACCGCCCGATTTCGATCGGAGGGACGAGGTAGCCCCTACCCTAAAATCCACATGCTATATATGTATCAGTCCAACCCTAAAATCTAGGGGAACTGTCCCATCATTCCTCCTCGCCGCCGCCAAAAATCAAATCACCATCGGGATCCTCCCTGATCCCCTTCTCCGCGGTCTCCTCCTCCATCCAATCGAACCAAATCACCGCTCCAGCTCGTTGTCAACACCGGACGAACCCGCAGGCAGCCTGAGCCCAAATCCCGATTGGATCGAGGCCCTTCCTCCTCCCTCGCGCCCATGCCCTTTCTCTTCCTTTCTTCTTCTTCCCGTGCTCACCTTGCTCTCCCGTCGTCGTCTGCCTGCAGGGAACGAGGAGCATGGCGCCCGACGCCATGGCCGGCCTCTCTCGTCCCCAACGCCGCCCCTGAGCTCCACCGCGCCGCCGTTGCCCGGATCCGACTCCGGCCAGTCGGATCCGCCTCGTCTGCTACCTGCACCGCCTGGAGCCGTGCCTTCGTCCGCGCCAAGTCAGTGCATCGCCGAACCCGCCGTCCCTGCCGCCTGGATTCGCCCCATCCTCGTCGCCGGGAGACGCCAACGCCAGGTCCACTGCCGCCTGCGTCCTCTGCTTCCAGGACGAGGCGCCCGCTCACCTGGAGCCGCGTTGACCGCCCACTCGTCCAGCGCCTCGCCTCGTGCCTCCCCAGTGGTCCTACCTCCTTCAGCTCCGTCGGTCGCGCCACCCCGCTGGAGAACGCCGCCACGCGTCCGGATCCACTCGCCTCTTCCGCCGGATCCCGCTGTTGCACTGCCGCTTCCGGACTCCAGCCGCTCAAGTACTGCCTCGTCGTGCCTCTGCTTCACGCGAGCAGGGACGAGGCGACTGCTGCAGCCCGCACATCATCGAGCGTTGATAGCGACGCCCCAAATCGGCCTCCTGTGTTCTTGGGCCATAAGCGTGCAGTAGGCCCAGTGCCTCCTCACCCAGCCATCCTCAAAAGCCCAATGTGAGCAGCCCGAGCTCCCTGCACTGTTGGGCCGCCTAAGATTCGGCCCGGGACTTGTATTTTTTCGCATAGCGATTTTTCCTATTTATCCAAGAGACTGCCAGTTTACAGTTTAGTCCCTAGTCTTCATGCATAGTATAACTCATGATCTATGCATCATATGTAAAACTTAATATATGAAACTTGCTTAGAATTTTGTGTAGATTAATAATATCCAATTTTCTTGCATGTTTAAAATGTTTAAATTGTTGTTTGTTTAAATTTGCTCCTATGCCATGTTAAAATGCTTTAATTCATAACTAAATAACCGTAACTCCGAATGTAATAAACTTTATATGTAATTGGGGTAGAATTTTGCCTAGTCTATCATGGTGCACTTGCTTTGCATGTTTAATAACTCTAAAATTGTGTTTAGGGAAGATCAGCACCAAATCTAAAATATGCATATGGGGATTTACCGGAATTTGTTGTTCGTTGTTTCCGGCCTCATTTAAACTTGACTAGGTGGGTAGTTTTCATTTGCTTCACCCTCTTTCCATGTTTAACAACATTTAATATTGTTGGGTACATAAACGAGATCGAACTAAATAATTGATGTGGTGTTCTGTCAATATGCAACTCGTTGCATATTGAGCTCCACTTAACTTGTAGTGTCGTTTGTGCATTTTGCCATGCCATGCCTCTTTAAACCGGACATGCATCATACTTGTTTGCGCATCGTGCCATGCTTATGTGATGATTGTTTACTATGTTGTTTGCTTTCTTTCCGGTGTACTTCTTCTCGGTATTCCGGTAACGTTGCGTTTGTGAGGATCCGTTGGCTTCGTCCGTTTGTCTTCTTCATGGACTCGTTCTTCTTCCTTGCGGGATTTCAGGCAAGATGATCATACCCTCGAAATCACTTCTATCTTTGCTTGCTAGATGCTAGCTCTTTTGCTATGCCTATGTTGTGATACCTACCACTCGCTTATCACTACTAGGAAAAGGCCTACTAATGGCGCACCTAATTTGGCCATTAATGGCGCATTAGTGGTGCGCCATTAGTGCCACGCCATTAGTATATTTTACTAATGGCGCACCACAGGTGCGCCATTAGTATCTGGTATACTAATGGCGCACCTCAGATGCGCCATTAGTATATACAACAGTGCGCCATTAGTATGCCTCCCAGGGGGCCATGTATACCCAGGTGCTTTGGCATACTAATGGCGCACAACAACAAGATGCGCCATTAGTAACTTCGGCATACTAATGGCGCACTGTTTAATGATGCGCCATTAGTATCCTTTGGCATACTAATGGCGCACTGTGATGTGATGCGCCATTAGTATGAATATTAGGGTTTTTTATTTTTTTATTTTCTGTTTTTTGCACAGGTTACAAAATGTATAATTGGACAAAATATAGACAGCACACATCAACAACAGATTCATCGAATACAATAGAAGATTAGTCTCTGAATACAATTCATCATATTAGTCTCCGAATACAATTCATCATATTAGTCTCCGAATTGAAAAGACCGAACAAAGATAGAACATTATATTACAAGTCTCGAGACCGCGAGTAGCATGTTTGTCTTCACATTACAAGTCGATATCGATCATCTAAACTACCATCACATAGAAGAGAGCTGCGGTCATCACGATGAGCATCATCACGATGAAACTCGTCTCCATCCGGTTCCTCCAGCGCTCCCTCCCCTCTCCCGCTAGATAGCGGGCGTATCTAGATTCGGCCTCGGCCCTAGTGGTGTACCCTTTGTAACTGTTACCGCTGAATCGGTGAACCTGTCTCCGACACTCCTCCCAGTCGTCGTAGACTCCGGGAACCTTACCCTTGTACACGACATACGACGGCATCGCTATGCAGTAGCCAAACGAAATGTTAGTACCAATTCACAGACAATGCATAAGCAATTTATAAGTATGCAACAGAACGATCGGAAGAGAAAAGCAAGACATTAATAGCATCGATTACATCTAAGTTGAACGATTCTCGAAACCAAAGAGACATACTACAAGTTCATTGAAGTTTAATTACAACATGAGCCATCGATGTTTCAGAACTAGACACAGCATCACTGCTTTCGACTCGACTCAAGGGACCGGAGCGTGGATGAAGCCGCCGTCTATCGTGGGAGTCATGAAATAACGGTCGTTGTCAGCCTGCATTTGTAGCATTGTGTCGATGTCACTGTTGGACGGTTGATTTCTGAGGTAGAACTGCCCCGAGGTACGAAGGACATATTGATGGATGATATCTGCAAACTCCGACTGGATGCGAAAGAATTCTTGTCTGATGTCCGCGTCCTGGATTGCCGACACGCTCGCGGCCCAATCTTTGAGTTTACTCGGTAGCAGAAGTTGATGATGGTCCCGTACGATCGCCGGCATGTGATGGATGGCGTAGTAGGCACCCTTCTGACCGCCAGGCGGCTGCTTGACGCAACAGAACATCGTATTGTGGGAGAACACGTGCTTGCCATACTTACGAATAGGCCTGGTGAAGGTGCCTCCAGATTTGACGTAGCCGAGGAGAACATCATCAAGAACCTTCTTGACATTTGTGTAGTCTACGTTCGACTGACGGTCCGGGTCAAAATACGCGGCCATGGAATATTTGGGGCTTAGGAGGATGAGCGTGCAATGTGTGTCACTGCAGAAAACACGGAATGTTAAAAGAAAAACGATCAAAATCTAAGAATTCATATGTTACGGGGCGGTTGAGGGGAGGACTTACTCGGGAAAGTAAGGCACGAGGAAGTTATCATTATCTTGGTTTGCCAGAATGACGCCTTCGAGGTAAGAAGTCGCGACTTGCCGGTCCCCAGTGCTGCCCAAGATCTTGGCACGCATGTAGAAGGGGTCGACTATCACGATGTCCCGGGTCTTGTCGCGAATGATCCGCATCTCCATACTCAGCGAAAATAGCCGAAGAAAGGTGTAGTGCAGCGGATGAAGGTTCAACATAGCGTGGATGTCATCAAACCGCAGGACGATCGTACCCCCGATGGAGTTATCCACAAAGCCCTTGCCCTCTGGCACCTTGGCCGCGAAAACCGGGTATGCCACATCCTTCTCTTCGAGACGCCGCTTCTCCAAAGAAAGAACACTGTCATGCAGACTCCGCATAGCACCGGTTGCAGCATCGAGCATATTTCTCGGTAGCATCGGCCTACCCGCCACATGCACCCTCCTCGAGATATCCTCAGGTGAAGGTGGCCCGTCCTGAGCACGGATCGTACTCGGTGCCGGCTGGCCCGCACCCTTGTTAGTCTTTCTTTTGCGTGCCTTCTTCTTCTCCTGTAATGGGACCGAGTTCTGCTCACAGACCGCCTTCTTGAGTGTGTTGGGGCTGATAATATTTCGCACCTCGCCTATCTGAGGCTCGATGAAGTCGGCAGCTGGAGGCGTCTCCTGAGAGCTGAACGGCGGACGACGCCTGTTGCAACTTGGCTTCTCCGCGGTACCAGCTAGATCGCGCACGTCTTTTGTTGGGTTGGGTTCTTGAGAAGGAGGCCCACCGTACCCATGATCGGCAAAGTACTGATCGACGTTGGCAAATGTATCGTCGTCGTCGTCGTTCTGATCCTGTGCCATATGCATGTTTGGATCCAGTGGCATAGGGATGTCCGGCACCGTTGCGGCGGTCTTACCATGGGGCCGACTTGGCGCCGGCACGACTGGCGGTGTTGTCTTTGGGGTGGTGTCCCCCACCCCCAAACGAATCTGGCTCTTCGGCCAAAGCAGGGGCCAGCTCAGGCAGGCGCTGAGGGTCATCACGTCATCATCGTCGGCCCCGACGGGTCGAATCGGAGGTAACAACTCGTCTTAGCCTGGCAGCACCTGAACCAGTTGAACCCTAAACAAGTTGGGTGGCATCTGGGTACCGTGGAACAAGGGGTTGCCCGGTTGAACGATTTTGCCCTTGGCGGCATCGACCAACTCGTTGTTCACGAAGTGCAGGAGAGTGCACGGAACATCGGCGGCGCCCTGCGAAAACATGTAGGGCGTCAGGGATGCCCAGTCAAAGGCAAGGAGATGAAGTCCTCGGCCGAGAGAGGCTTAATTAGTTACCGTGATGATGGCGTCGAGCTCGGCTAATGTCGAGGCACCGCCAACGGCGGGCGTGCAGTTGACGGAGGGGCCGCTTGCTGCAGAGGTGCCGGCCAGCGTACACCCGGGTGCATTAAGCTCCCGTGCCGGCGTCGGAGACACCAATGGCCCCGCCATCGCGTTCTGCGAGTTGCTGGCCGTGAAGCTAGGAATCGGGGGCGGCCCTTGTTGGCCACCCGCAATCCACGCACTAATCCCCTGGATCAAGGTAGGCACAATGGCGGTGATCGTCCTTCCGAGTTGTTGTTCCACTTGCTCTTGGACAATCTCCGGAATCCGCGCCACCTGTGCCCTAAGTTCTTGAACCTCGCGCGCCTGGCTTTCCGAGCTGGTCTTTTTCTCCTTTCGCCCACCAGTGTTATAGTATGACGACCATTTTGTCGACAAGCCTTTGCCGGCCACACGACCAGCTGACGTCGGCTTACTGAGCTTATCCTTGTTCTTCATTACATTCAACGCCCTATTTAGAGTGGTGTCCCAAGGGTTGCTCTTAGTCGACCCCGCGCTACTGCTTTCAGTCGCATGCGGAAGGAATGTGAACCATTTAGAAATTTGGCTTCATTAATTAGAATGCAACCATATGGAGCTAATTACACGGGGGTGTATTCCTTACCAGAACAAGCTCAAGCGCCCTGGTATTCGGATCCGTGGTAAGCTCCTTTGTTTTCGGGTCCTTCTTGTACCGGGCCCTGACAAAGTTCCTGGTCTGCTTGTCACCGTATTTATCGAAGAGGGGCGGTAGGCCTTGCTCGGCACGGTCCGCCTCCTCCTTGTCCCATATAGGCTCCGCCACTCTATAACCGCCGGGACCGAGTGTGTGTTCCCCTAAGTTCAGCTCCCGCATTTCTTTCCCCCACTTACTTGATTCGGAGTTTGCGGTGCTCGAGCAATTGATCTTGAAGTCGTTGTAGTCATCTTCGGTGATCGAAGGATTTTTCTCCTTGATCTTCTCATAACTCTCACCTTTCTCGATCATTCTCTTCACATTGCTTTTCCAAGTAGACAGGGCCTTGCTCATCTTCGTGAGGGCAGCATTGTTCACTTTATTCCCTTTGAGGCTTGTGTTTTCAAATTTAGCGGGGAACTTGTATTGTTCGTGCAGCTTCGTGAAGAGGAGGTTGTGCAAATTCCCTTGGTCAGGATGCCTCAGGTTCTCGGTGTTGATCGAGACGGTGCTCTGGAGAATGCACTCGAGCTGAAGCGAGTACCCCTTGACTATTCGTTCGGGCGCCGTTGGATTCCTGTCGGAGTCCACTTTAGTAACTTCCTCCTTGAGGGTGCGGAGCACGGTTGGGCGCCGGTCCTTTCGTTGCCTCTTCGGTTGGCTGCCATCTGTGCGTGCGCCGCCATCATCAGTGGTGGCATCCTCGGCGGCACCATCAGTGGTGGCATCAGTGGGGTCATCCTCGGCGGTACCATCAGTGGTCTCAGGATCGGTGGGGAAGGCGGCGTCCTCATACAAGTGAGGTTGTTCCTCCATCTCCTGGGATAGCTTCCAGAATGCCTTGACGCCCGAACCCCCGGCCTCATCGTTGTTGGCCATGTTTCTCTCTAAATAGGAACAAAGTTTGGTCAAAAAGTTGGTTATTGTCAAGGAACAAGATCATGGTCTCATCATTTAGGGTTTGTCGACACCGAGGCATCCTAAAAGCTAAGCTTTTATCATTGAGGGGTTTTCGACGCCGAGGCACCCTAAAAGCCTAAGCTTTCATCATTTCGGTTTTTATCGACACCGAGGCACCCTAAAAGCCATGCATTAGTCACAAGTATGCCGGGGCACTTAATCCTACTTAATTAACTACTAAGATACCCTGGCCCATGCATTAGTCACAAGTACCCCATATGTCCTATTTTTAGCAAAGTCATGCTAAAATTCACGGAAAATTTCAGCATGACCTTTGCTGAAAATAGGACATATGGAGTACCCGAAAATCGACATTCCAGCAAACTCAAGGGCCTCTCGGGTGGACAAGGCAAAAAAGGCCTCCATCACAACATGGAAAATACATTGGCATGTGAAGAGGTGAAACAATATATGCATCTCCAAGCAGTATCATTCAACATTTTGGACAAACCACTACAAGCAATACTGGACCATTTCTCCCCCAATACATCATAGCAACATTATTTGGGTACCTATATGGTATTAACATGCCATTCTCTGTCAACAGAAGTAGCACAAAATCATTCTAGTACCAGTGTTTAACTAAAACTTGGTGTGAATAAGATCCTCTGTCAGTACTTCATACCAATAATCAAAACCCCAAAACCTGACCCCAACTAGTTACCATAAGGTCAAATACTATCCACAAAACCATAACAGAAATAGCACAAAATTATTCAAGTATCATTGTTTAACTAAAACTTGGTGTAAATAAGGTAATAAAAGCAAATTATCCTAGCCAATATGGGTTTTCAGGAAATATTGAGACGTCGCACTTCTGATCGACTCCCGAGGTACATTCTCAACTAGCATAGTTTGTTTACCTTCTATTCCTATGTGGTTCATTACTTGATTTCCTTTCAGCCTCAAAGTTTATGTTTGTCCTGGTCATATTATGCTTTTGGCAACCACTAGAAATGTAAAAGATTTTTTGTGAACTTGGGAAGAAAAGAACCAACTTTCATCAAAGAAATAAAAATAAGATCATGAGCAGAATAGTTGTTAGGGTACTGTCATTTATAGGACCATTTAACATTGGCTAGGCATTTCTTGGCTGCAACAATCACTGAGTTTGAAATAGGTAGAATAGAATGTATTTTTCTCACTTGGGAAAGTAATCAGTTACAGCAACTTCAATATTTTGTGTCTCTGAATATTTGCATAAATTCCTACCATTATCCATGAGCAGCACCACATAGCAGTTCACAGAGCAGAACATGAGGCAGTTAGCTACTGACAGAGCTCCCTTCTATAGCCCTTTTTCTAGTAGTGGTTAATTAAAAACAGAGGCAGTAATCCAATACTCCAATAGTGCATCTACTGGAAACAAAATTCAGTAAATTTCCAGCGATTACTCCTAATGCAAACAAGATTTACCTAGCAAGGTTTATTTTGGCACTCAACTGCAGAATACACAAATCTCTACAGCAAGCTACTCCAAGCAGTACTACACCAACTAATGGCCATCTGTCCATCAACAGTTTGGAGTATTGGATTACTACACTAAGTCAAATTTAAACAACTGGAGTAGTTCAAGATACTGAATCTTGGTTTTAACCAAACAGTATTTATACTCCCCTTTCATTTAAATACACAGCAAAAGATTCATTTAAATACACAGTACTGACAAAATTCATCTAATTCTACTGGAGTAAAAAGGTTTCATTTAACTTAAAAGATTCAGAGAAGAGCAAGCAGGAGCACACTACTGCACAACTTAACTGAATTTTTTACTCCAATAATACTGGTACACTTGCTACTCCAGTACTGTACTTCATGTGGAAAATTAACAGTAGCTACTGATGCTACTCCAAAACGCATGCACTCCACTGCAAGCACATAATCTTTTATTCAAGTAATAGTGTATGATGAATTTGATTATTCAGACTTAAGTTGCTTCAAGTGATGTCACTAGTTTCAGTTAACTAGAGTACTACAGCAAATGGAGTACCTAATCTGATCCAGTTAAAGTCTCCAGATGGAGTACCAAATGGAGTACTACAGCTGCTGCACTTGCTACACCAAAACAGCTACTGATCAAGTACCAGAGTACTCCAGTTGATCAAGCAGCAGTAGAAAGACTGTAAGTGTTTAAATTTAGTTGATCAAGCAGACTCGTCAAAGTACTACTGCAAGTGTTTAAATTCAGTCAAGTATACTACTGCAGGTGTTTAATTAAAAGAAAAGTGCTTCATGATTCTCTTTATGTCAGGCTACAACGCCCAGTTGTGGAACAGGAAGAAATACTGCAGTTTGTGAATACAAATTGTCTTTGTTTGTGTACTCGTCGGGTGTTGCTTCTGTATTTGAACAGGAAGACATATTCGCTGCAAGAACTACTACAAAAGCTACTGATAGAGGACCAGATTGCAGAGTACTCGGTGCTGAGTGAGTGAGGGGCTCACCGTAGAAGGTCTTGGCGTATGTACAACTCTCCGCGGCGGGGACTCAGAGACTGAGTGCACAGACCTCGCCGCAGCGGTCGCCGAGGAGGCCCCAACCGAGCTCAGCGTCGCCCTCCTGCTCCAGATCACTCTTAACAGTTCTGCATTGCACAAAGGCAGCAATGAGCCAATGATATCACTCCAAATCAGTGCATTGCCAAAACAGTGCTAAAATGTGTAGTATGCTAAAATGTGTAGTGTGCCAGATAGAGAATCTTTGCTATAATGTGTAGTGTGCCAAACTGAGAAACAATGCTAAAATTATACTAAATGTGTAAATGCTAAAATACCTTGTTGCAAATAGGCACTGCAAGGTTAATGGCAACCGCTTCAGGGGCCCATCAATCCTATCTTGTTCTTGGAAATCATGGCATTCATATCAGTTAGAAAAACCAAACACATAGACTAGATTAAACGAAATATTAACTTCGAATATACCATTAAAATTATCTCAATTCCAGTTAATGGATACTATGCCTGTTGGGTCTACAAACTTACTTTTGAAGTAGAAAACAATGAAGGGGTCGAGGTCCTACCAAACTAAGGCGTCCGTCGGTGGTGGCTGGCCGGTGCTCCTCTCCTCTTGTAGCTGCAGCGGCAGGAGAAGAGCCCCTGCCCGCAGAGTGGAGGGGATCTTCGCGCGGACAGGGACAGAGCTCGAGGCAGTCTGCGGACGGCGGCGCCTGGTCGTCGTGGCGGAGGAGGGCCGGTGGTCGCGGGGACGACGGTGGTCGCGGGGACGATGCGGTGTCGACGGGGACGGCCTAGTCGGGTGAAGCAGCGCGAGGGGAGGGGAAGTGGGGAGGTGCGAAGGTGTGGAGCAGGCGCGGGGGTCGTCGGAGCGGGCGCGGGGGAGCCGGAGCGGGTGTGGAGCGGGCGCGGGGGTCGGCGGCGGCGGTGGA
>NC_041388.1:79306492-79366934 GCF_002162155.2 Triticum dicoccoides
AATATCATCAAACAGTAATGCCGGTGGAGCGGGGGAGGGTGCGCGGGGTGCGGGGGGTCGGCGGCGGTTGAGTAGGGGAGGGGTGCGGGGGGTCGGCGGCGACGGTTGAGTAGGGGAATCGAGGGTGCGGGGGGTCGGCGGCGGCGGCCGGTGGACCGGGGGGTGCTCGGCGGCGAGGGGGACCGGATCTGGCGAGGTGGGATAGCGATCAAGATGGAGGGGGATCGAGATCGAGTATCCATAAAATTTAAAAATATTCATGATAGTTCAAAAAGCGCCCATGAAATACAATCGAGAAATGAAGGCTACAATTTAAATACAATCGATCTTAGCTAGCTATCTGTTCACAATCTTCTTGCCCTTCTTTTTCGCAAATGGAGTTCTTCTGTGGAACGGACGTCCTTTAGGTAGGGTGGTCCTGCTTCTTCTTGTGGTGTATGCTGCTACTTCATCATCGTCGTTATGTTCGATCCTCGGGTCGCCGTACTTGTCGAAGTCTTGCTCATTGGCTACTCCATCCATTCCGATGATCTTCCTTTTGCATCTCCTCATGACAACACGACTGGGCTTTGACGGATCGGTAATGAAGAAGCATTGGTCCACTTGGGAAGCCAGTACCCATGGCTCATTTTTCGCGGTGACGTTTGCGCCCGCGGTCTTGGATTTGGCTTCGGGTATAACCATGGTGGTGAAATACCGGTCTTCTTTTAGGACTCTCTTGGCCCATCTGACACGGAACATCGGGACCTTCTCTCCAGCGTAGCTCAGCTCCCAGATCTCCTCGATCCTTCCGTAGTATCTGTCCTTGTCGTTACCGGTGTAGGATTCCATCGTTACCCCAGAGTTCTGATAACCATCACTCTTCATGTCCTTGGCCTCGGTGTAGAATGTGTAGCCGTTGATATCATACGCCTCATAGGTCATCAGGTTGTGCTCGGCGCCCTGTGACAAGGCGAATATGAGTTGTTCTTCCGCGGAAGAATCCTCATGTAAAGGGTACGACAGAAGCTTCTGCTTGAACCAACGCGTGAAACATGAGTTGTGCTCTTTGAGTATATCTCCGTCCGTCCTCTGTTGGCCTCGGTCATTGTACGTCTTCTTAATAAAGGTTTCGTGCTCTACCACCCAAGGATCGACCATGTCTATGTGTTGTAGCGCGACTAGGTTTGCTCTTTCAAAGTCGGCGAGTCAACCCTCGAAGTCGACATGCATTTCGCAGCGACCCTCACGGTGACCCCATCCAGAGAGCCTGCCGAGGTGCCTGTTGACGGGCAGACCAACGGGGTTCTCGATGCCTAAATAATTCGTGCAGTAGGAGATGCACTCTTCGGTCAGAAAGCCCCTGGCTATGCTTCCCTCTGGACGTGACATGTTGCGAACGTATCCTTTGATGACACCATTCATCCTTTCGAACGGCATCATGCTGTGCAGGAACGTCGGCCCGAGTTGGATGATATCGTCCATGATATGGACCAGCAGATGCACCATAACGTCGAAGAGTGCGGGCGGGAAGTACATCTCATGCTCGCATAGTATCACCACGATCTCTTCCTGTAGCCTTCTGAGTTGCCTCACGCCAACAGACTTCTGAGAGATGACGTCGAAAAAGTTGCATAGGCCAAATAGGGTTTCACGGACGTGCGCGTCCATGATCCCACGGATTGCAACTGGAAGTATCTGCGTCATCAGCACGTGACAGTCGTGAGACTTCATCCCGCTGAACTTTAGCTTCGCTGGGTCTAGGTATCTACTTATCTTCCCCGCGTAACCGTAAGGAAGTTTTACTCCTACGAGGCAGGTGAAAAACTGCTCGATCTCCTCCTGACTTAGAGTGAAGCACGTGGGAGGGTAGTCATTTCCGGTCTTCTTGGCCTTTTTGCCTTTGCGACGACTTTCTGTGTCCTGCTTCGCCTCATCATCATCATCATCATATATAGCGTGAAGCTCCTCCCTGATGCCCATTGATTTCAAGTCTGCCCTTGCTTTCGGCCCATCTTTGGTCCTCTCTGGCATGTTGAGCAGGGTACCAAGCAGACTCTCGCACACGTTGTTCGTGATATGCATGACATCAAGGCTGTGAGGCACACGGTGGATCTTCCAGTACGGCAAGTCCCAGAAAACAGACCTCGTTTTCCATACCTTCAGCAGTAGCTCTGGCGCCTTTCGCTTCTTTCCCGGCTCTGGCGCCTTTTGCTTCTTTCCCGGCAGTGGGCAGTCTTTCCAATTTTTCAACAGATCGTATATTTCCTCGCCGCTCCTCATACGCGGGCGTCCTCGGGGTTCGGTTTCACCATCGAACAGATCCTTGCGTTTTCTCCACGGGTCACCGTCACGAAGCCACCTTCGATGTCCCATGAACACGGTTTTCAAAGACCCGGGATCTCTATCTAGCTGGCGATACGTTGTGTCATCCATGCACCTGACGCATCCAGAAAATCCATGGACCACCTGCCCCGCGACATATCCGTAACCGAGATAGTCGTGCACCGTGGTGAGCAGCGCGGCTCTCATAGGGAAATATTAATTCTCTGCGGCATCCCACGTATTGGATGGCGTTTTCCACAGCGTGTCAAGCTCCTCTTTCAGCAGCCCCAGATACAGATTGATGTCGTTCCCTGGTTGTTCCGGTCCTTCAATTAGCATACTCATGTGAATGTACTTCCTCTTCATGCACAACCAGGGGGAAGGTTGTACATCCACACAAACACAGGCCAGGTGCTATGTGTGCTTCTCTGGCTGCCAAACGGATTGACTCCATCGGTGCTCGCGCCCAGCATGATGTTCCTTGGATCGTTCCCAAATTCTGGGTCTTCGAAGTTCAACGCTTGCCACTAGCTCGCATCCTTAGGGTGACTCAGCATCTTGTCTTTTTTATCTATCTCCGGATCATTTGCGTCATCTTCTCGCTTCTTCTCCTCCCTATCCGCGTGCCAACGCAGGAGCTTTGCTACCTTAGGGTCCGCGAAATACCACACCACTTTTCGAGGAGCTTTCTTCCTCTTCTTGTATCGAGTGACGCCGCACACCGGACATATGGTAGAATCCGCGTGCTCGTCCCGATAAATGATGCAATTGTTCATGCACACATGGTATTTCACGTGGGGTAAATCCAGAGGACACACGGTTTTCTTCGCCTCCTCCAAACTGGTCGGGCACTTGTTCCCCTTGGGAAGACGTTCGTGCCAGAATGACATGTTCTCGTCGAAGCATGCGTCGGTCATTTTGTGTTTTACCTTCATCTCCAGAGCCATGAGCGTTACTTTCAGGCGGGTATCCTCGGGCCTGCATCCTTCATACAATGGAGTAACCGCGTCTTACTCAAGATGATCCATCTTGGCTTTCTCTCGGGCGGCAGCTCTTGCGTTATCCGTCTGCTTGAGAAGCAGCTCTTGAATATGAGGGTCCTGCACCCAGCCCATCGATGGTCCAGCGTCGTCTGCTCCGCCGGCATCATCATCTTCATGATCATGCCCGTCGTTTGCTCCGGCATCTTCCTCATCATCATGTCCTGCATCTTCTACATGATGACTGTGTACAGCATCACCGTCGTGATCATCTCCTGGGGATTCTTCATCTTCTCGCCCGCCCGAGCCGCGGTGGTTGTCTTGCTGCCCTTCCTCATTTCTTGCCCGGCCCCCATGGACGACTTCGTAGTCATATTCATCACCTTGCCGCCGATAGCCATCCATGAAACCACGCAAGAGCAGGTGGTCCCGCACCTGCCCGGATTCCGGGTCCGCAATAAGGCTCTTCAGCTTGCATCTTCGACACGGACATCTTATCTCCATCTCGTTCTTTTGAAGCATCTCGGCCTTCGCAGACCTCAAAAACCTATTCACGATGCCTTCGGTCATCGTGCGGACCATGGTCGCCTGCGGGGTAGAGCAAAATGATATTTTAGAACCAAGAAAAAATTTGGCATGACTTTCCCTAAAAATAGGACCAAAAAGAATGCTTAATGCCAAAATTCTCGCCGAAACGGAAATGAATCAACATTCCGGCAAAATATTGGCAACTATCGCATTTCAAATACCGGTACACCTCCAAACACAAACACATATGCAACACCACAAACATATGCAACACCACGGACATACATAGATCTAGCTAGGCCATAAAAAGTGCATGTGCACATTGTTGTAGGGAGAACAACATAAATATAGCTTCCCCCCTTACTTACCTATCAAAACAAGGTAATTTAACCACTTAAATTGAATGAATCTATGGTGGAAATGAGGTGAAAAAGAGGAGGCACCCGAGACAAGGAGGAGGTGGAGAGAATGAAGTGGGGAGAAAGTGAGTGTGGGTAGGAGAGGCTGTCCAAAATATCTTGTTGCTGCCCACTTACTAATGGCGCACCAACTCTAAATGCGCCATTAGTAATCCAGGTTACTAATGGCGCAGCTTCTGGTGGTGCACCATTAGTAGTTTTGCAAAAAAACATACTAATGGCGCACTGTTCCACAGTGCGCCATTACTAGTTTAAACTAGTAATGGCGCACGGTCGAACAGTGCGCCATTAGTAGTTTTGCAAAAAAAGGAATAAAAAATATAATAAAAAAAACAATATTAGTGGCGCACTTTCCGACAGGTGCACTATTACTACAACTAGTAATGGCGCACTGTGTCTGGATGCGCCATTAGTATGTTTGGACAGGCGCACTAGTTCAAAAAAGAATTTGATACTAATGGCGCACCCTGGGCCAGGTGCGCCATTCGTAGTTTCAGCTCTAATGGCGTATCAGAAGGAGGTGCGCCATTAGTATATACTAATGGAGCACTGCTTGTCTGGTGCGCCATTAGTGTCAATCCCATCTATAGCCCTTTTTCTAGTAGTGTATCATGCCTCCCATATTGTTAAATCAAGCCTCTAACCCACCTTGTCCTAGCAAACCGTTGTTTGGCTATGTTACCGCTTTGCTCAGCCCCTTTTATAGCGTTGTTAGTTGCAGGTGAAGTTTGAAGTTTGTTCCTTGTTGGAACATGGAGATGTTGTTCCTTGTTGGAACATGTTTACTTGTTCGGATATCACAATATTTCTTATTTAATTAATGCATCTATATACTTGGTAAAGGGTGGAAGGCTCGGCCTTATGCCTGGTGTTTTGTTCCACTCTTGCGCCCTAGTTTCTGTCATATCGGTGTTATATTCTCGGATTTTGCGTTCCTTACGCGGTTGGGTAATAATGGGAACCCCTTGACAATTCGCCTTGAGTAAAACTCTTCCAGCAATGGCCAACATTGGTTTTACCATTTGCCACCTAGCCTTTTCTTTTCCCTTGGGAGTCGCGCTCCTGAGGGTCATCATTATTTTACCCCCTCGGGCCAGTGCTCCTCTGAGTGTTGGTCCAACCTGTCCGCTGCCGGTGGCCACCAGGGGTAACTCTGGGCTGGCCTACCCGTACCTAAGACAATCTGAGTGTGCCCTGAGAAAGAGATATGTGCAGCTCCTATCGGGATTTGTCGGCACATTCGGGCGGTGTTGCTGGTTTAGTTTTACCCCGTCGAAATGTCTTGTAACCGGGATTCTGAGTCTGATTGGGTCTTCCCGCTAGAAGGAATATCCTTCGTTGACCGTGAGAGCTTGTGATGGGCTAAGTTGGGACACCCTTGCAGGGATTTGAACTTTCGAAAGCCGTGCTCGCGGTTATGGGCGGATGGGAATTTGTTAATGTCCGGTTGTAAAAAACCTGAAGTTGACCTTAATTAAAATACATCAACCACGTGTGTAACCGTGATGGTCTCTTTCTGGCGGAGTCCGGGAAGTGAACACGGTGTTGGAGTCATGCTTGACGTAGGTCGTTCTAGGATCACTTCTTGATCATAGTTTCTCGATCATGCTTTGCCTTCTCTTCTCGCTCTCATTTGCGTATGTTAGCCGCCATATATGCTAGTCGCTTGCTGCAGCTCCACCTCATACCTTACCATACCCATAAGCTTAAATAGTCTTGATCGCGAGGGTGCGAGATTGCTAAGTCCCCGTGGCTCATAGATACTTCCAAAACCAGCTTGCAGGTGCCGATGAAACTGTGCAGATGACACAACCAAGCTCAGGAGGAGCTCGATGAAGATCTTGTCCTTTGTGTTGTTCCGTTTTCAGTTGATCAGTAGTGGAGCCTAGTCGGGACGATCGGGGATCTGTGTAGCATTTGGGGTAGTCTTCTTTTATTTTGGTTCCATAGTCGGACCTTGATTGTATTTGGATGTTGTAATGCTTTGTTCATGTAATTGTGTGAAGTGGCGATTGTAAGCCAACTATGTATCTTTTTCCCCTATTGTATTATTTGGGTTGTGTGAAGATTACCTCACTTGCGACATTGCTTTCAATGCGGTTATGCCTCTAAGTCGCGCTTTGACACGTGGGAGATATAGACGCATCGAGGGTGTTACATTATCTTAATGTGTTCCAAGTGGCTTATTCGGGTAAGAAGAGATGTTGTCCTGCAGAATATTTTCTGAGGAACACACCTATATGAATTTGACTGTTAACGTCGTAGTCTGTGAGAATTGGGTGTTTTCTAATAAATTCATGAAAAGGCCCTGGAGTATGATGTATACGCTCCACCCGCGGGGAAGCCTTGAGGCAGCCCAGTATTGGTCAAGAATTTGAGTGAAACTAGTCTCGCAGAAAACTTGTAGTTCAAGGCATAGTCCATTATTCAAGTAGTGATCTAGTGTAGCATAAATCTCTAAGTGGAAGTTCAACTTCACAGTCTTCACTAAGCACCGGTATATAAACAATGTTTTGGAACTAAATGATGAGATGTGCCAATGAGACTTTGTGGGGATTGTTGGAATTTTGCTAGTAGGCCTTTGGCCCAAAGCCCAACTAAAATTCTGAAATTCTCTTTGCTCATTCATGCACATATATGAGTGGAGTGAGTGAGGCTAAAGTTTAGTCCCACCCCGGAAATTGAGAGGGAGTTGCACCTTTTTATAAGGTGAGCTCTTCTACCACTTGTATGAGTATGAGAAGAGGAGACCTACACGCGCGCTTCTCCTCCTCGCTCGCCTCTCCACGTCACGTCGCGCTGCGCCGCGGGTTACGGGATTGAGCCGAGCCGAGGACAGAGCTATGCATGTTGTCTATATTTTTGCTGCTCGGGAAAAATTAATGAGTCCTTAATTAATAATTAACGGACACGTTAATTACTGAACCGTTTTCGATTCTTTTGGATCATGACGACTCGGACGTGGGGTTTACTCCCACGACCTACACGGCCCGCACTATATATTCAGGTAGGCGTCTACCCTAGCCATTGCGCTTCGTATGGTTTCTCACCACCATTCTAGATCATTGCGCCGCCAAGCAAGTCTTCTCCATCCCTCCTTTCGGCGTGCACCGGGAGAAGGGACAGCAGGCCTCTGAAACCCCGCCTCTCGTGATCCTGTATGGAAGAGGGGCGATCAGGTTTTTGGGGAGCGCACTCGCGCGACTGCTGTCAGCGACGACTTCGCGAACGACGACTTCTTCCCCGACCTCGGCAATCTCATCCTCGACGACATGGGCGGCAACGTCGACGTTGGCGGTGCTGCTCCCGCTGCACCGTATGTGATTCTATCCTTCCTGTTCGAGATCGTGGTAAAATTCATGTTTCTAGCATGTGACCTAGATGTGATTTGCTCATCTGCTATATTAGTTCGCATGATTAGTTTAATTTCTGCTACTGTAATCATGATTTATCTTCTAATTATTCGGATTAAATCTCGTAGTAACTTGCTCGTATTTCCAACAGACATCGCCTCCCCTCGAGGGTTACGAAGTACAGCGGCTGTAGCTCCCCTTCCATCATCCACATCATTGGCGGACCTAGAGGGTGTGCCGGGTGTGCCGTGGCACACCCAGCATTTTGCAAATTTCTTTCACTACATGTCATCTTTTTCTGACTTTGTTGGTTTTACAGTACTAGAACTCAGTTACCTGAAGCTGTACACGTGCATGCAAACCTAGCAAACCATAGAAGCAGCTTGACTGATTTTTCTACTAGCAGCACTACGAGTGTGTCCAGCCAAGACTCCAGTATATACATGAGCCCGGTAGAAGCTAGCTAGACCAATTCCATCGATCAACTCGACGGAAACTCTAGCGGCGAATCGCGTAGATTGCAAACAGAAAAAAAAAACTCTTTGATCTACCATGTTATTTTTTGAGACAACTTCGATCTACCACGTCATATTTTCAATGTTGATTCATAAATTTCCTCCTTCATCTGTTCATAAACAAGTGGGGACCAGTCCACGGATACGAATGTGGAAGCCGGCCATCCAAACCTAATCACCCACCTCGACCGCTCGTCTAAATTTCGGACATCGCCGCTCCCCGTGCTTCCCTCCCCTCGCCCGCTTGCCTTGTTGCCTAGTCCCTTCCACTCCTTTCTCCACCGGCCGTCCGCCCCGAAACACTTGCCATTGACCATCCGGATGTATGGATCACCCGCATCAGCCACCCGCTGGTCCGTGGAAATAGAACATTGCAGCCCATTTAAGAGCATCTACGGTCGGGCTTTGCAAATCCGGCCCCTCAAACGCCCACGGACGCGACCGCACGCGTTCGTGGATAATGACCGGTCATGTATCAAATTAGCCACTTTACATCTGAGTCTCTCATATTTCAACAATTAGACCCATACAAAAGCATGCAAAAAAAATTCTACGTACTACATACTATGTACTGCCCTAGATAATCTTCGGCGTCGGAGATGTCCACGACGACGGTGCTGGGCGCCGGTTGGACGGGCGAGTAGGAGGGCTCCGGCTCATCCTCCTCCTGCTCGACCTCATCAATGTAGGTGAGCATCTTCACCTCTTCCGCGGCCTCCATCTCCTGTCGGGTAGGAGGGAGCCTTGCCCGGATCTGCTCAAGGAGCTCGAGCCGGTGCTCCGGCATTAGAAATTGGTGGCTCCTCACCCGGCGGCCTGGGGGCATGGCTACTAGGGGGACAGAGGGAGTGGAAAGTGGTGGCGGCGGACAGGTGGAGGAAAATGTGGGTGGTAGAGTTTTGGTGCCGCCGGTCGAGTTTAAATAGCCGGGCTAGGCACTACGCGGCCCGCTGGAGCGACGCCATGCGGCGACATTGATCCGACGGAGGAGACGAGCTTCGACCGCCAGGTTTTCGGGCGTTTCCGCATGGGACCCCCACCGTCAGTCTGACGTGGCGGGCGTGCTCGGACGCGCCCGGCGCCTTCATATCCAGCCCATTTTTGGACTGGATATGAGGGCTGCCAGTTAATCCGGGCGTTTGAGGCCCATTTGAGCCATCCGTCTGGGTCAAAATTTCGTGACCGGTCAGTGACCGGGCGGGTCGCTCAGGCGTTTAAGGAGGGTTTGGGGCGCCCGGCTGTAGATGCTCTAAGTCCACATTCTTCTTCGTTTAAAGACATAAAAACTATTTTATCCTTTGAACAAAACAATCGTGACCGTTTTGTTGTAATTGTAGGACTCTTACTTCTTGTTTTGTTGTACTTGCAGAACTCAAGACAAAGAGGATTAGTAATATTATGTCCATTTTGTTGAAAACATGAGGTCAAAATAAAGAAGGCTGCAGCTGAAGGGCAAACCGAAGTTATTCTTGTGTATCTTTCATGTACGACTATTTGTATTATAATTTCGCAAATTTAAAATTATTTTTCTGAAACATAATATTGCAAAACTTGATTGAGCTTTTTTTAATTGATTGAGCTATTTGTGTTATTCCTTTGCCATATATGATATGACACTTAGATTAGGCAGATTTTTTTACAGTGTGCACACCCTTCATTTTTTTTGGGTCCGCCACTGATCCACATAGCATGCATCAACATTCATTTTATACACATTTAGCTCTCGTTTGGTCCATTTAGCAACCCTGGTTTGCTCATCATCACAATTGCCCTAGTTGAGTTAGCTGTGATTGCATGTATCGCCAATGCAGTTCTTTGTGCTAGAGATCACAATTTCCTTAACAACTTCTTGTACAACATCTTGGCATGCAAACTTGGTCTACATTTTGAAAAGCTTTATGTCTTTCATTGATAATTGGGGTGGCGTAAAACAAAGGAATATACAATGGTAGAGTACAGGGCCTTTTTTGTGGAATGGAGTACATGGTTTTTTTTTTGCGAACGCGCAAAAGCCTTTTGTGTCAATATATTAAGAGAGGAAAAAAATCAAATACAGATATTCTACAGGTGGGATGGCAGCAGCTTCAGGTGCCAAGGTCATGTCCGAGCCCACATGACTATTGCTAATTTCAAGACAACACTCGGCACAATGGTAAACTATCTAACTATCGCCACAAGTTACTCAACCGTGATGCTCCGGAGGGGCGCTAACATGGCTCGCCTATAGCGAGACGAGAGGAAGTCTCGCTGAAGGCGAGATCGATATTGGGCTGGCCCATCGCGCCACAGGCCACATGCCACATTCTTATTACTTTTTTGTTTATTTACCTTTTTCTCTTAACTCTATGTACATTTCCAGATATTCTACATTACAAAAAATACTTTGCATAAAACATTTCAAAAAATGTTAATCAAGCATTTAAAAAATGTTGAATGTGTATAGAAAAATGTTTATCATGTATACAAAAAATATACAGCATGAAATGTATATAAAAATGTTGATCATGTATTTAATTTTTTAATACAATCATTTAAAAAAATGTTGAACAAGTGTTCAAAAAATTTTAAACTTGTATTTGAAAAATGTTAAATGTGTACATAAAGAACGTTAACCATGTATTTAAAAAATGTTAAATGTGTATAAAAATGTTGATCATGTATTAAAAAATGTCAAACTTGTCTTTGAAAAATGTTAAATATGTATAAAAATTGTTGATCACGTATTCCAAAAAGGTTAAACTTGTCTCTGAAAAATATTAAATGTGTATAGAAAAAATGTTGACCATGTATTCAAAGAATGTTAAATGTCTATAGAAAAAATGATGACCATGTATTCAAAGAATGTTAAACTTATCTTTCAAAAATGTTAAATGTGTATAGATTATAGAAGCAATGTTGACCATGTATTCAAAGAAAACCGAAGAAAACAAAGAAAAAAGAAAAGGAAAGGAAAAAACCAACGAAAATAGAGAAACCCAGGGAAAAACAAAAACAAAAAAAAATGAAAAACCTATGGAAAAACCGGCTCGTTTACTTTATAGTGGTCGCGCCCTGGTGTTTTGCAACTAACCGGACATTGACCTAGTGACTTGTGGTGCATCACAGCGCGACCCAGCCGGTTAAGGCGATAAATAGAAGCCGCGAAAGATTCCATCCCACATGTAACTATTGGCCAGCCCATATTCACTTTTTTCCGTTCGCTGGATTTCAATCATCATTGTGGGCCGGCCCACGAGCGTGGCTGAACGGCCCAGTTTTTTTAATTCGTTTTTTTACTATTTTTGCATTTCGTTTTTCTTCAAAATAATTCGAAATTCAGAAAAGTGAGTTTTGTAAAAAAATGTTCGTCATTTCAAAATAATGATTTATTTGAATTTTTAACGGAAATTTAGTTTTTTTTATGAACAAATTTATATGAGCATTTTCTAATAGTGATCAATATTTTTTATATTTGATGAACAAAATTTGAATACGATGAATTTCTAAACTTTATGAACAAAATTTCTATTTAAGAATATTTTTTGAAAAACGGATGAACAACTTTTGAATTCATTGAACAAATTTTGAATCGTTGAACACATTTTGAGTTTGGTGAACAATTTTTGAAATTGATGATGAACAATTTTTGAATTTGGTGAACAATTTTTGAAATCGACGAACAAATTTCGAATTTGATGAACAATTTTTGAATTCGATGATTTTTTTTTGAATTTTGACAAACAATCTTTCAATCCGGTGAACAAAAAACTAATTTTATGAACATTTTTACACATTGAGGAACATTTTTTGAATTTGACACAAAAAATGTTCAAAATTTTGTAAGAAAAGGAAAAAAGAAAACGAACAAATTTTTAATTTGATGAACAAATTTTAAATCAACGGACAAATTTTAAATTTTGGGAACACATTTTGAAATTGATGAACACTTTTTCAATTTGGTGAACATTTTTTCAATTCGATGAACACATTTTGAATTTTGATGAACATTTTTCAATCCGATGAACAAAAAAGGAATTTTATGAACAGTTTTTGAATCATTGAGCATTTTTACACATTGCGAACATTTTTTGAATTTGATACAAAAAAATGTTGACGAATTTGGAAAGTAAAGGAAAAAATAAAAAGAAAGCGAAAAAGGGAAACAAAAAAGAAAAAAATGAAAGAAAAAGGAAAAAGAGAGTTAAGGATAAAACAGAAATAAAAATAAATGGGATATGGGTGCGCGCCTGGTTGCTCGGGGGCGCCCTATGCGTCATATAGGAACCCGCCTCCTAGCTGAGAGACCTCCTGTTCGGCGCCTTATGCGCCCGAACAGGTTTCTGGCGCCCACGCAGTGCCTTGTTGGGCCGGCCCGATAAGGCAAAGCGCAAAGAACAAACACTACAGAAAAAGGCACAAATTTTTTTGAATTTGATGAACAATTTTTGAATTCGATGATTTTTTTTGAATTTTGACAAACAATTTTTCAATCCGGTGAACAAAAAACTAGTTTTATGAACATTTTTACAAATTGAGGAACATTTTTTGAATTTGACACAAAAAATGGTCAAAATTTTGTAAGAAAAGGAAAAAAGAAAATGAACAAATTTTTAAGTTGATGAACAAATTTTTAAATCAACGAACAAATTTTAAGTTTGGGAACACATTTTGAAATTGATGAACACTTTTTCAATTTGGTGAACATTTTTTCAATTCGATGAACACATTTTGAATTTTGATGAACATTTTTCAATCCGATGAACAAAAAAGGAATTTTATGAACAGTTTTTGAATCATTGAGCATTTTTACACATTGCGAACATTTTTTGAATTTGATACAAAAAAATGTTGACGAATTTGGAAAGTAAAGGAAAAAATAAAAAGAATGCGAAAAAGGGAAACAAAAAAGAAAAAAATGAAAGAAAAAGGAAAAAGAGAGTTAAGGATAAAACGGAAATAAAAATAAATGGGATATGGGTGCGCGCCTGGTTGCTTGGGGGCGCCCTATGCGTCATATAGGAACCCGCCTCCTAGCTGAGAGACCTCCTGTTCGGCGCCTTATGCGCCCGAAGAGGTTTCTGGCGCCCACGCAGTGCCTTGTTGGGCCGGCCCGATAAGGCAAAGCGCAAAGAACAAACACTACAGAAAAAGGCACAAAAAATTTTGAATTTGATGAACAATTTTTGAATTCGATGATTTTTTTTTGAATTTTGACAAACAATTTTTCAATCCGGTGAACAAAAAACTAATTTTATGAACATTTTTACACATTGAGGAACATTTTTTGAATTTGACACAAAAAATGTTCAAAATTTTGTAAGAAAAGGAAAAAAGAAAACGAACAAATTTTTAATTTGATGAACAAATTTTTAAATCAACGAACAAATTTTAAGTTTTGGGAACACATTTTGAAATTGATGAACACTTTTTCAATTTGGTGAACATTTTTTCAATTCGATGAACACATTTTGAATTTTGATGAACATTTTTCAATTCGATGAACAAAAAAGGAATTTTATGAACAGTTTTTGAATCATTGAACATTTTTACACATTGCGAACATTTTTTGAATTTGATACAAAGAAATGTTGATGAATTTGGAAAGTAAAGGAAAAAATAAAAAGAAAGCGAAAAAGGGAAACAAAAAAGAAAAAATGAAAGAAAAAGGAAAAAGAGAGTTAAGGATAAAACGGAAATAAAAATAAATGGGATATGGGTGCGCGCCTGGTTTCTCGGGGGCGCCCTATGCGTCATATAGGAACCCGCCTCCTAGCTGAGAGACCTCCTGTTCGGCGCCTTGTGCGCCCGAACAGGTTTCTGGCACCCACGCAGTGCCTTGTTGGGCCGGCCTGATAAGGCAAAGCGCAAAGAACAAAAACTACAGAAAAAGGCACAAAAACTACTTCCACCAGGATTCGAACTCACAAACAAGGCCACCCATATATTCCTGGCTTCCTGCTTAGCTAACCACTACACCCATTGAACATTTGTAGCCGATAATAGCGCTTATAGTATAAGAACATGTGCGGCTGCGCTATTTATTATCCCTTAGTTTTGTTAAAACATGAATTTGAAAAATGTTCATCGATTTGAGCCAAAGTTCAACATTTGACGAAAAAATCTCACAAACTACAAAAACAATCATCGATTTTGAGACAAAGTTCATCGAAGTTCATAAAGAGATCAAAAAGAACATAAACTTAAAGAACTCAATGATTTTGAGAAAAAGTTAATCATTTTTAAGAAAAGTTCATCGATTTTGAAAAACGTTTATGGAAAAGTGAAAAAAGTTCATCGTTTTCGAAAAAAAAGTTCATCGCATTTGAAAAGTAGTTCATCAAATTTGAAAAAAGTTCAACAAAGTTGAAAAACGTTCATCAAATTCGAAAAAAAGTTCATCGAATATGAAAAACAAATCATGATTTTGGAAAAAAATTCATCAAAGTTCAAAAAACATTCACTGAATTTGAAAAAAGTTCATCAAATTCAGAAAAAAGTTCATCGAATATGAAAAACAAATCATGATTTTGGAAAAAAAGTTCATCGAATTTGAAAAATAAATCATGGTTTTGGAAAGAAGTTCATCGAATGAAAAACAAATCATGATATTGAAAAAAACTTTATCGAATTTGAAAAAAGTTCATCGAAGTTCAAAAAGAGTTCACTGAATTTGAAAAAAGTTCATCAAAATAAAAAACAGTTCATTGAATTTCAAAAAAGTTCATTGATTTTAAAATAATAAATAATCAATGTTCATCGATTTTGAGCCAAAGTTCAACATTTGACGAAAAAATCTCACAAACTACAAAAACAATTATCGATTTTGAGACAAAAGTTCATCATTTTTGAAGAAAAAGTACATAAACTTAAAGAACTTAATGATTTTGAGAAAAAGTTAATCATTTTTAAGAAAAGTTCATCGATTTTGAAAAACGTTTATGGAAAAGTGAAAAAAGTTCATCGTTTTCAAAAAAAAGTTCATCGCATTTGAAAAGTAGTTCATCAAATTTGAAAAAAGTTCAACAAAGTTGAAAAAAGTTCATCAAATTCGAAAAAAAGTTCATCGAATATGAAAAACAAATCATGATTTTCGAAAAAAGTTCAAAAAACGTTCACTGGATTTGAAAAAAGTTCATCAAATTCAAAAAAAAGTTCATCGAATATGAAAAACAAATCATGATTTTGGAAAAAAGTTCATCGAATTTGAAAAAAAATCATGATTTTGGAAAGAAGTTCATAGAATGAAAAACAAATCATGATTTTGAAAAAAACTTTGTCGAATTTGAAAAAAGTTCATCGAAGTTCAAAAAGAGTTCACTCAATTTGAAAAAAGTTCATCAAAATAAAAAACAGTTCATTGAATATCAAAAAAGTTCATTGATTTTAAAATAATAAATAATCAATGTTCATCAATTTTGAGCCAAAGTTCAACATTTGACGAAAAAATCTCACAAACTACAAAAACAATTATCGATTTTGAGACAAAAGTTCATCATTTTTGAAGAAAAAGTACATAAACTTAAAGAACTCAATGATTTTGAGAAAAAGTTAATCATTTTAAAGAAAAGTTCATCGATTTTGAAAAACGTTTATGGAAAAGTGAAAAAAGTTCATCGTGTTCGAAAAAAAAGTTCATCGCATTTGAAAAGTAGTTCATCAAATTTGAAAAAAGTTCAACAAAGTTGAAAAAAGTTCATCAAATTCGAAAAAAAGTTCATCGAATATGAAAAACAAATCATGATTTTGGAAAAAAATTCATCAAAATTCAAAAAACGTTCACTGAATTTGAAAAAAGTTCATCAAATTCAAAAAAAAGTTCATCGAATATGAAAAACAAATCATGATTTTGGAAAAAAAGTTCATCGAATTTGAAAAACAAATCATGATTTTGGAATGAAGTTCATAGAATGAAAAACAAATCATGATTTTCAAAAAACTTTATCGAATTTGAAAAAATTCATCGAAGTTCAAAAAGAGTTCACTGAATTTGAAAAAA
The DNA here is from genome assembly GCF_002162155.2 of Triticum dicoccoides. Taxonomy (NCBI): domain Eukaryota; kingdom Viridiplantae; phylum Streptophyta; class Magnoliopsida; order Poales; family Poaceae; genus Triticum; species Triticum dicoccoides. The sequence goes on from NC_041388.1 coordinate 79,322,567, forward strand.
GTTCATCAAAATAAAAAACAGTTCATTGAATTTCAAAAAAGTTCATTGATTTTAAAATAATAAATAATCAATGTTCATCGATTTTGAGCCAAAGTTCAACATTTGACGAAAAAATCTCACAAACTACAAAAACAATTATCGATTTTGAGACAAAAGTTCATCATTTTTGAAGAAAAAGTACATAAACTTAAAGAACTCAATGATTTTGAGAAAAAGTTAATCATTTTTAAGAAAAGTTCATCGATTTTGAAAAACGTTTATGGAAAAGTGAAAAAAGTTCATCGTGTTCGAAAAAAAAGTTCATCGCATTTGAAAAGTAGTTCATCAAATTTGAAAAAAGTTCAACAAAGTTGAAAAAAGTTCATCAAATTCGAAAAAAAGTTCATTGAATATGAAAAACAAATCATGATTTTGGAAAAAAGTTCATCAAAATTCAAAAAACGTTCACTGAATTTGAAAAAAGTTCATTAAATTCAAAAAAAAGTTCATCGAATATGAAAAACAAATCATGATTTTGGAAAAAAGTTCATCGAATTTGAAAAACAAATCATGATTTTGGAAAGAAGTTCATCGAATGAAAAACAAATCATGATTTTGAAAAAACTTTATCGAATTTGAAAAAATTCATCGAAGTTCAAAAAGAGTTCACTGGATTTGAAAAAAGTTCATCAAAATAAAAAACAGTTCATTGAATTTCAAAAAAGTTCATTGATTTTAAAATAATAAATAATCAATGTTCATCGATTTTGAGCCAAAGTTCAACATTTGACGAAAAAATCTCACAAACTACAAAAAGAATTATCGATTTTGAGACAAAAGTTCATCATTTTTACAGAAAAAGTACATAAACTTAAAGAACTCAATGATTTTGAGAAAAAGTTAATTATTTTAAAGAAAAGTTCATCGATTTTGAAAAACGTTTATGGAAAAGTGAAAAAAGTTCATCGTGTTCGAAAAAAAGGTTCATCGCATTTGAAAAGTAGTTCATCAAATTTGAAAAAAGTTCAACAAAGTTGAAAAAAGTTCATCAAATTCGAAAAAAAGTTCATCGAATATGAAAAACAAATCATGATTTTGGAAAAAAATTCATCGAATTTGAAAAACAAATCATGATTTTGGAAAGAAGTTCATCGAATGAAAAACAAATGATGATTTTGAAAAAAACTTTATCGAATTCGAAAAAATTCATCGAAGTTCAAAAAGAGTTCACTGGATTTGAAAAAAGTTCATCAAAATAAAAAACAGTTCATTGAATTTCAAAAAAGTTCATTGATTTCAAAATAATAAATAATCAATGTTCATCGATTTTGAGCCAAAGTTCAACATTTGACGAAAAAATCTCACAAACTACAAAAACAATTATCGATTTTGAGACAAAAGTTCATCATTTTTGAAGAAAAAGTACATAAACTTAAAGAACTCAATGATTTTGAGAAAAAGTTAATCATTTTTAAGAAAAGTTCATCGACTTTGAAAAACGTTTATGGAAAAGTGAAAAAAGTTCATCGTGTTCGAAAAAAAAGTTCATCGCATTTGAAAAGTAGTTCATCAAATTTGAAAAAAGTTCAACAAAGTTGAAAAAAGTTCATCAAATTCGAAAAAAAGTTCATCGAATATGAAAAACAAATCATGATTTTGGAAAAAAGTTCATCAAAATTCAAAAAACGTTCACTGAATTTGAAAAAAGTTCATTAAATTCAAAAAAAGTTCATCGAATATGAAAAACAAATCATGATTTTGGAAAAAAGTTCATCGAATTTGAAAAACAAATCATGATTTTGGAAAGAAGTTCATCGAATGAAAAACAAATCATGATTTTGAAAAAACTTTATCGAATTTGAAAAAATTCATCGAAGTTCAAAAAGAGTTCACTGGATTTGAAAAAAGTTCATCAAAATAAAAAACAGTTCATTGAATTTCAAAAAAGTTCATTGGTTTTAAAATAATAAATAATCAATGTTCATCGATTTTGAGCCAAAGTTCAACATTTGACGAAAAAATCTCACAAACTACAAAAACAATTATCGATTTTGAGACAAAAGTTCATCATTTTTGAAGAAAAAGTACATAAACTTAAAGAACTCAATGATTTTGAGAAAAAGTTAATCATTTTAAAGAAAAGTTCATCGACTTTGAAAAACGTTTATGGAAAAGTGAAAAAAGTTCATCGTGTTCGAAAAAAAAGTTCATCGCATTTGAAAAATAGTTCATCAAATTTGAAAAAAGTTCAACAAAGTTGAAAAAAGTTCATCAAATTCGAAAAAAAGTTCATCGAATATGAAAAACAAATCATGATTTTGGAAAAAAATTCATCGAATTTGAAAAACAAATCATGATTTTGGAAAGAAGTTCATCGAATGAAAAACAAATGATGATTTCGAAAAAAACTTTATCGAATTCGAAAAAATTCATCGAAGTTCAAAAAGAGTTCACTGGATTTGAAAAAAGTTCATCAAAATAAAAAACAGTTCATTGAATTTCAAAAAAGTTCATTGATTTCAAAATAATAAATAATCAATGTTCATCGATTTTGAGCCAAAGTTCAACATTTGACGAAAAAATCTCACAAACTACAAAAACAATTATCGATTTTGAGACAAAAGTTCATCATTTTTGAAGAAAAAGTACATAAACTTAAAGAACTTAATGATGTTGAGAAAAAGTTAATCATTTTAAAGAAAAGTTCATCGATTTTGGAAAACGTTTATGGAAAAGTGAAAAAAGTTCATCGTTTTCGAAAAAATAGTTCATCGCAATTGAAAAGTAGTTCATCAAATTTGAAAAAAGTTCAACAAAGTTGAAAAAAGTTCATCAAATTCGAAAAAAAAAGTTCATCGCATATGAAAACCAAATCATGATTTTGGAAAAAAGTTCAAAAAACGTTCACTGAATTTGAAAAAAGTTCATCAAATTCAAAAAAAAGTTCATTGAATATGAAAAACAAATCATGATTTTGGAAAAAAGTTCATCGAATTTGAAAAAAAATCATGATTTTGGAAAGAAGTTCATAGAATGAAAAACAAATCATGATTTTGAAAAAAACTTTATCGAATTTGAAAAAAGTTCATCGAAGTTCAAAAAGAGTTCACTGAATTTGAAAAAAGTTCATCAAAATAAAAAACAGTTCATTGAATTTCAAAAAAGTTCATTGATTTTAAAATAATAAATAATCAATGTTCATCAATTTTGAGCCAAAGTTCAAAATTTGACGAAAAAATCTCACAAACTACAAAAACAATTATCGATTTTGAGACAAAAGTTCATCATTTTTGAAGAAAAATTACATAAACTTAAAGAACTCAATGATTTTGAGAAAAAGTTAATCATTTTTAAGAGAAGTTCATCGAATTTGAAAAACGTTTATGGAAAAGTGAAAAAAGTTCATCGTTTTCGAAAAAAAAGTTCATCGCATTTGAAAAGTAGTTCATCAAATTTGAAAAAAGTTCAACAAAGTTGAAAAAAGTTCGTCAAATTCGAAAAAAAGTTCATTGAATATGAAAAACAAATCATGATTTTGGAAAAAAGTTCATCAAAATTCAAAAAACGTTCACTGAATTTGAAAAAAGTTCATCAAATTCAAAAAAAAAGTTCATCGAATATGAAAAACAAATCATGATTTTGGAAAAAAGTTCATCGAATTTGAAAAACAAATCATGATTTTGGAATGAAGTTCATAGAATGAAAAACAAATCATGATTTTGAAAAAAACTTTATCGAATTTGAAAAAAGTTCATCGAAGTTCAAAAAGAGTTCACTGAATTTGAAAAAAGTTCATCAAAATAAAAAACAGTTCATTGAATTTCAAAAAAGTTCATTGATTTTAAAATAATAAATAATCAATGTTCATCGATTTTGAGCCAAAGTTCAACATTTGACGAAAAAATCTCACAAACTACAAAAACAATTATCGATTTTGAGACAAAAGTTCATCATTTTTGAAGAAAAGAACATAAACTTAAAGAACTCAATGATTTTGAGAAAAAGTTAATCATTTTTAAGAAAAGTTCATCGATTTTGAAAAACGTTTATGGAAAAGTGAAAAAAGTTCATCGTTTTCAAAAAAAAAGTTCATGGCATTTGAAAAGTAGTTCATCAAAATTTGAAAAAAGTTCATCAAATTCGAAAAAAAGTTCATCGAATATGAAAAACAAATCATGATTTTGGAAAAAAGTTCATCAAAATTCAAAAAACGTTCACTGAATTTGAAAAAAGTTCATTAAATTCAAAAAAAAGTTCATCGAATATGAAAAACAAATCATGATTTTGGAAAAAAATTCATCGAATTTGAAAAACAAATCATGATTTTGGAAAGAAGTTCATCGAATGAAAAACAAATCATGATTTTGAAAAAAACTTTATCGAATTCGAAAAAATTCATCGAAGTTCAAAAAGAGTTCACTGGATTTGAAAAAAGTTCATCAAAATAAAAAACAGTTCATTGAATTTCAAAAAAGTTCATTGATTTCAAAATAATAAATAATCAATGTTCATCGATTTTGAGCCAAAGTTCAACATTTGACGAAAAAATCTCACAAACTACAAAAACAATTATCGATTTTGAGACAAAAGTTCATCATTTTTGAAGAAAAAGGACATAAACTTAAAGAACTTAATGATGTTGAGAAAAAGTTAATCATTTTTAAGAAAAGTTCATCGATTTTGGAAAACGTTTATGGAAAAGTGAAAAAAGTTCATCGTTTTCGAAAAAAAAGTTCATCGCAATTGAAAAGTAGTTCATCAAATTTGAAAAAAGTTCAACAAAGTTGAAAAAAGTTCATCAAATTCGAAAAAAAGTTCATCGAATATGAAAACCAAATCATGATTTTGGAAAAAAGTTCAAAAAACGTTCACTGAATTTGAAAAAAGTTCATCAAATTCAAAAAAAAGTTCATCGAATATGAAAAACAAATCATGATTTTGGAAAAAAAATCATGATTTTGGAAAGAAGTTCATAGAATGAAAAACAAATCATGATTTTGAAAAAAACTTTATCGAATTTGAAAAAAGTTCATCGAAGTTCAAAAAGAGTTCACTGAATTTGAAAAAAGTTCATCAAAATAAAAAACAGTTCATTGAATTTCAAAAAAGTTCATTGATTTTAAAATAATAAATAATCAATGTTCATCAATTTTGAGCCAAAGTTCAAAATTTGACGAAAAAATCTCACAAACTACAAAAACAATTATCGATTTTGAGACAAAAGTTCATCATTTTTGAAGAAAAAGTACATAAACTTAAAGAACTCAATGATTTTGAGAAAAAGTTAATCATTTTTAAGAGAAGTTCATCGAATTTGAAAAACGTTTATGGAAAAGTGAAAAAAGTTCATCGTTTTCGAAAAAAAAGTTCATCGCATTTGAAAAGTGGTTCATCAAATTTGAAAAAAGTTCAACAAAGTTGAAAAAAGTTCATCAAATTCGAAAAAAAGTTCATCGAATATGAAAAACAAATCATGATTTTGGAAAAAAGTTCATCAAAATTCAAAAAACGTTCACTGAATTAGAAAAAAGTTCATCAAATTCAAAAAAAAGTTCATCGAATATGAAAAACAAATCATGATTTTGGAAAAAAGTTCATCGAATTTGAAAAACAAATCATGATTTTGGAATGAAGTTCATAGAATGAAAAACAAATCATGATTTTGAAAAAAACTTTATCGAATTTGAAAAAAGTTCATCGAAGTTCAAAAAGAGTTCACTGAATTTGAAAAAAGTTCATCAAAATAAAAAACAGTTCATTGAATTTCAAAAAAGTTCATTGATTTTAAAATAATAAATAATCAATGTTCATCGATTTTGAGCCAAAGTTCAACATTTGACGAAAAAATCTCACAAACTACAAAAACAATTATCGATTTTGAGACAAAAGTTCATCATTTTTGAAGAAAAAGTACATAAACTTAAAGAACTCAATGATTTTGAGAAAAAGTTAATCATTTTTAAGAAAAGTTCATCGATTTTGAAAAACGTTTATGGAAAAGTGAAAAAAGTTCATCGTTTTCGAAAAAAAAGTTCATGGCATTTGAAAAGTAGTTCATCAAATTTGAAAAAAGTTCAACAAAGTTGAAAAAAGTTCATCAAATTCGAAAAAAAGTTCATCGAATATGAAAAACAAATCATGATTTTGGAAAAAAGTTCATCAAAATTCAAAAAACGTTCACTGAATTTGAAAAAAGTTCATTAAATTCAAAAAAAAGTTCATCGAATATGAAAAACAAATCATGATTTTGGAAAAAAGTTCATCGAATTTGAAAAACAAATCATGATTTTGGAAAGAAGTTCATCGAATGAAAAACAAATCATGATTTTGAAAAAACTTTATCGAATTTGAAAAAATTCATCGAAGTTCAAAAAGAGTTCACTGAATTTGAAAAAAGTTCATCAAAATAAAAGTTCATCGAATTTTGGAAAGAAGTGTTGGAAATATGCCCTAGAGACAATAATAAAAGTATTATTATATTTCAATGTTCATGATAAATGTCTTTTATTCATGCTATAACTGTATTATCCGGAAATCGTAATACACGTGTGAATACTTAGACCACAATATGTCCCTGGTGAGCCTCTAGTTGACTAGCTCGTTGTGATCAACAGATAGTCATGGTTTCCTGACTATGGACATTGGATGTCGTTGATAACGGGATCACATCATTAGGAGAATGATGTGATGGACAAGACCCAATCCTAAGCATAGCATAAAAGATCGTGTAGTTCGTTTTGCTAGAGCTTTGCCAATGTCAAGTATCTCTTCCTTCGACCATGAGATCGTGTAACTCCCGGATACCGTAAGAGTGCCTTGGGTGTATCAAACGTCACAACGTAACTGGGTGACTATAAAGGTGCATTACAGGTATCTCCGAAAGTATCTGTTGGGTTGACACGGATCGAGACTGGGATTTGTCACTCCGTATGACGCAGAGGTACCTCTGGGCCCACTCGGTAATGCATCATCATAATGAGCTCAATGTGACCAAGGTGTTGGACACGGGATCATGCAATACGGTACGAGTAAAGTGACTTGCCGGTAACGAGACTGAACAAGGTATTGGGATACCGACGATCGAGTCTCGGGCAAGTTACGTACCGATTGACAAAGGGAATTGCATACAGGGTTTGATCGAATGCTCGACATCGTGGTTCATCCGATGACAACATCGAGGAGCATGTGGGAGCCATCATGGGTATCCAGATCCCGCTGTTGGTTATTGACCTGAGAGCGTCTCGGTCATGTCTGCATGTCTCCCGAACCCGTAGGGTCTACACACTTAAGGTTCGGTGACGCTAGGGTTATTAGGAAGACTAGTATGTGACTACCGAATGTTGTTCGGAGTCCCGGATGGGATCCTGGACGTCACGAGGAGCTCCGGAAGGGTCCGGAGGTAAAGATTTATATATGGGAAGTTGTCAAACGGGCACCGGGAAGTTTCGGGGTCATACCGGTATTGTACCGGGGCCACCGGAAGGGTTCCGGGGGTCCACCGGGAGGGGCCACCCCTCCCGGGGGGCCACATGGGCTGCGTGGGGCAGGGAGCCAGCCCCTGGTGGGCTGGGCGCACCCCCTCCCTTGGGCCCTTGCACCTAGGGTTGAGGGGGGAACCCTAGAGGGGGCGCCCCCTTGGCTTGGGGGGCAAGCCACCCTCTTCCCCTCTCCCCTTGGCCGCCGCACCCCCCTAGATGGGTTCTAGAGGGGCCGGCCCCCTTGTCCCTTCCCCCTATAAATAGAGGGGTGAGGGGAGGGCAGCCGCACCACCCTCCAAGGCGCAGCCCTCCCCTCCCCAACACCTCTCCTCCTCCGTTGTGTGCTTGGCGAAGCCCTGTCGGAGTACTGCTTCTCCACCATCACCACGCCGTCGTGCTGCCGATGGAGCTGTCTTCCTCAACCTCTCCTTCCCCCTTGCTGGATCAAGAAGGAGGAGACGTCTCCCGTCCCGTACGTGTGTTGAACGCGGAGGTGCTGTCCGTTCAGCACTTGGTCATCGGTGATTCGAATCACGTCGAGTACGACTCCATCATCACCTTGCAAGCTTCCGCACGCGATCTACAAGTGGTATGTAGATGCAAACTCTCTCCCTTGACTCGTTGCTTAGATGAACTCATAGATGGATCTTGGTGAAACCGTAGGAAAAAATTTAATTTTCTGCAACGTTCCCCAACAGTGGCATCATGAGCTAGGTCTATGCATAGTTCTCTTTGCACGAGTAGAACACAATTTTGTTGTGGGCGTGGATTTTGTCATCTTACTTGCCTCTACTAGTCTTTTCTTGCTCAACGGTATTGTGGGATGAAGCGGCCCGGACCAACCTTACACGTACGCTTACGTGAGACCGGTTCCACCGACTGACATGCACTAGTTGCATAAGGTGGCTGGCGGGTGTCTGTCTCTCCCACTTTAGTTGGAGCGGATTCGATGAACAGGGCCCTTATGAAGGGTAAATAGAAGTTGACAAAATCACGTTGTGGTGATTCGTAGGTAAGAAAACGTTCTTGCTAGAACCCAATTGCAGCCACGTAAAAGATGCAACAACAATTAGAGGACGTCTAACTTGTTTTTGCAGCGATTGATCATGTGATGTGATATGGCCAGAAGTTGTGATGAATGATGAATTGTGATGTATGAGATCATGTTCTTTGTAACAGGATTCACGACTTGCATGTCGATGAGTATGACAACCGGCAGGAGCCATAGGAGTTGTCTTTATTTTTTGTATGACCTGCGTGTCATTGAATAACGCCATGTAAACTACTTTACTTTATTGCTAAACGTTAGTCATAGAAGTAGAAGTAGTCGTTGGCGTGACAACTTCATGAAGACACGATGATGGAGATCATGATGATGGAGATCATGGTGTCAAGCCGGTGACAAGATGATCATGGAGCCCCGAAGATGAAGATCACTGGAGCTATATGATATTGGCCATATCATGTCACAACTATATAATTGCATGTGATGTTTATTATGTTTATGCATCTTGTTTACTTAGGACGACGGTAGTAAATAAGATGATCCCTTACAAAAATTTCAAGAAGTGTTCTCCCCTAACTGTGCACCGTTGCTACAGTTCGTCGCTTCTAAGCACCACGTGATGATCGGGTGTGATGGATTCTTACGTTCACATACAACAGGTGTAAGACAGTTTTACACAGCGAAAACACTTAGGGTTAACTTGACGAGCCTAGCATGTGCAGACATGGCCTCGGAACACGGAGACTGAAAGGTCGAACACGAATCGTATGGAAGATACGATCAACATGAGAATGTTCACCGACGATGACTAGTCCGTCTCACGTGATGATCGGACACGGGCTAGTCGACTCGGATCGTGTAACACTTAGATGACTAGAGGGATGTCTAATCTAAGTGGGAGTTCATAATTTGATTAGAACTTTATTATAATGAACTTAGTCTAAAACCTTTGCAAATATGTCTTGTAGATCAATGGCCAACGCTAATGTCAACATAAACTTCAACGCGTTCCTAGAGAAACCAAGCTGAAAGATGATGGCAGCAACTATACGGACTGGGTCCGGAACCTGAGGATCATCCTCATAGCTGCCAGGAAACAATATGTCCTAGAAGGACCGCTAGGTGACGCTCCCGTCCCAGAGAACCAAGACATTATGAATGCTTGGCAAACTCGCGCTGATGATTACTCCCTCGTTCAGTGCGGCATGCTTTACAGCTTAGAACCGGGGCTCCAAAAGCGTTTTGAGCATCACGGAGCATATGAGATGTTCGAAGAGCTGAAACTAGTTTTCCAAGCTCATGCCCGGGTCGAGAGATATGATGTCTCCGACAAGTTCTACAGTTGTAATATGGAGGAAAACAGTTCTTTCAGTGAGCACATCCTGAAGATGTCTGGGTTGCACAACCGTATGACCCAGCTGAACATTAACCTCCCAGATGAGGCGGTCATTGACAGAATCCTCCAGTCGCTCCCACCAAGCTACAAGAGCTTTGTGATGAACTACAACATGCAGGGGATGGAAAAGACCATTCCTGAAGTGTTCTCGATGCTGAAGTCAGCAGAGGCTGAAATCAAGAAAGAACATCAAGTGTTGATGGTCAATAAGACCACTAAGTTCAAGAAGGGCAAGGGTAAGAAGAACTTCAAGAAGGACGGCAAAGATGTTGCCGCGCCCGGTAAGCCTGTTGCCGGGAAGAAGTCAAAGAATGGACCTAAGCCTGAGACTGAGTGCTTTTATTGCAAGGGGAAGGGTCACTGGAAGCGGAACTGCCCCAAATACTTAGCAGATAAGAAGGCCGGCAACACCAAAGGTATATTTGATATACATGTGATTGATGTGTACCTTACCAGTACTCGTAGTAACTCCTGGGTATTTGATACCGGTGCCGTTGCTCATATTGGTAACTCACAGCAGGAGCTGCGGAATAAACGGAGACTGGCGAAGGACGAGGTGACGATGCGCGTCGGGAATGGTTCCAGAGTCGATGTGATCGCCGTCGGCACGCTGCCTCTACATTTACCTACGGGATTAGTTTTGAACCTTAATAATTGTTATTTAGTGCCAAGTTTGAGCATGAACATTGTATCTGGATCTCGTTTAATGCGAGATGGCTACTCATTTAAGTCTGAGAATAATGGTTGTTCGATTTATATGAGAGATATGTTTTATGGTCATGCTCCGATGGTCAATGGTTTATTCTTAATGAATCTCGAGCGTAATATTACACATGTTCATAGTGTAGATGCCAAAAGATTTAAAGTTGATAACGATAGTCCCACATACTTGTGGCACTGCCGCCTTGGTCACATTGGTGTCAAGCGCATGAAGAAGCTCCATGCCGATGGACTTTTAGAGTCTCTTGATTATGAATCGTTTGACACGTGCGAACCATGCCTCTTGGGCAAAATGACCAAGACTCCGTTCTCCGGAACAATGGAGCGAGCAACCAACTTATTGGAAATCATACATACCGATGTGTGCGGTCCAATGAGCGTTGAGGCTCGCGGAGGATATCGTTATGTTCTCACTCTCACTGATGACTTGAGTAGATATGGGTATGTCTACTTAATGAAACACAAGTCTGAGACCTTTGAAAAGTTCAAGGAATTTCAGAATGAGGTAGAGAATCAACGTGACCGAAAGATAAAATTCTTACGATCAGATCGTGGAGGAGAATACTTAAGTCATGAATTTGGTACACACTTAAGGAAATGTGGAATCGTTTCACAACTCACGCCGCCTGGAACACCTCAGCGAAACGGTGTGTCCGGACGTCGTAATGCACTCTATTGGATATGGTGCGGTCTATGATATCTCTTACCGATTTACCGCTATCATTTTGGGGATACGCTCTAGAGACAGCTACATTCACTTTAAATAGGGCACCTTCTAAATCCGTTGAGACGACACCGTATGAATTATGGTTTGGAAAGAAACCTAAGCTATCGTTTCTAAAAGTTTGGGGATGCGATGCTTATGTCAAGAAACTTCAACCTGAAAAGCTCGAACCCAAGTCGGAAAAATGCGTATTCATAGGATACCCTAAGGAAACTGTCGGGTATACCTTCTACTTAAGATCCGAAGGCAAGATCTTTGTTGCCAAGAACGGATGCTTTCTGGAAAAAGAGTTTCTCTCGAAAGAAGTAAGTGGGAGGAAAGTAGAACTCGATGAAGTACTACCTCTTGAGCGGGAAAGTGGCGCAGCGCAGGAAACCATTCCTGTGATGCCCACACCAACTGAAGAGGAAAACAATGATGATGATCAAGGTACTTCGGATCAAGTTACTACTGAACTTCGTAGGTCCACAAGGACACGTTCCGCACCAGAGTGGTACGGCAACCCTGTCCTGGAAATCATGTTGTTAGACAACAATGAACCTTCGAACTATGAAGAAGCGATGGCGGGCCCGGATTCCAACAAATGGCTTGAAGCCATGAAATCCGAGATAGAATCCATGTATGAAAACAAAGTATGGACTTTGACAGACTTGCCCGATGATCGGCGAGCGATAGAAAACAAATGGATTTTTAAGAAGAAGACGGACGCAGATGGTAATGTTACCATTTATAAGGCTCGACTTGTCGCTAAGGGTTATCGACAAGTTCAAGGGATTGACTACGACGAGACTTTCTCTCCCGTAGCGAAGCTGAAGTCCGTCCGAATCATGTTAGCAATTGCCGCATATTATGATTATGAGATATGGCAGATGGACGTCAAAACGGCATTCCTTAACGGACATCTTAAGGAAGAGCTGTATATGATGCAGCCGGAAGGTTTTGTCGATCCTCGGAACGCTAACAAAGTATGCAAGCTCCAGCGATCCATTTATGGACTGGTGCAAGCATCTCGGAGTTGGAACATTCGCTTTGATGAGATGATCAAAGCGTTTGGGTTTATGCAGACTTATGGAGAAGCCTGCGTTTACAAGAAAGTGAGTGGGAGCTCTGTAGCATTTCTCATATTATATGTAGATGACATACTCTTGATGGGAAATAATATAGAATTTCTGGACATCATTAAGGTCTACTTGAATAAGTGTTTTTCAATGAAGGACCTTGGAGAAGCTGCTTACATATTAGGCATCAAGATCTATAGAGATAGATCGAGACGCCTCATAGGTCTTTCACAAAGCACATACCTTGATAAGATTTTGAAGAGGTTCAAAATGGATCAGTCCAAGAAGGGGTTCTTGCCTATGTTACAAGGTGTGAGACTGAGCTCGGCTCAGTCACCGACCACGGCAAAAGATAAAGAAGAGATGAGTGTCATCCCCTATGCTTCAGCCATAGGATCTATTATGTATGCCATGTTGTGTACCAGACCTGATGTAAACCTTGCCGTAAGTTTGGTAGCAAGATATCAAAGTAATCCCGGCAAGGAACACTGGACAGCGGTCAAGAATATCCCGAACTACCTGAAAAGGACGAAGGACATGTTTCTCATTTATGGAGGAGACGAAGAGCTCGTCGTAAAGGGTTACGTCGACGCTAGCTTCGACTCAGATCTGGATGACTCTAAGTCACAAACCGGATACGTGTATATGTTGAATGGTGGAGCAGTAAGCTGGTGCAGCTGCAAGCAGAGCGTCGTGGCGGGATCTACGTGTGAAGTGGAGTACATGGCAGCCTCGGAGGCAGCGCATGAAGCGATTTGGGTGAAGGAGTTCATCACCGACCTAGGAGTCTTACCCAATGCGTCGGGGCCGATCAAACTCTTCTGTGACAACACTGGAGCTATTGCCCTCGCCAAGGAGCCCAGGTTTCACAAGAAGACCATGCACATCAAGCATCGTTTCAACTCCATCCGTGAAAATGTTCAAGATGGAGACATAGAGATTTGCAAAGTGCACACGGATCTGAATGTCGCAGATCCGCTGACTAAACCTCTCTCGCGTGCAAAACATGATCAACACCAGAACTCTATGGGTGTTCGATTCATCACAATGTAACTAGATTGGTGACTCTAGTGCAAGTGGGAGACTGTTGGAAATATGCCCTAGAGGCAATAATAAAAGTATTATTATATTTCAATGTTCATGATAAATGTCTTTTATTCATGCTATAACTGTATTCTCCGGAAATCGTAATACACGTGTGAATACTTAGACCACAATATGTCCCTGGTGAGCCTCTAGTTGACTAGCTCGTTGTGATCAACAGATAGTCATGGTTTCCTGACTATGGACATTGGATGTCGTTGATAATGGGATCACATCATTAGGAGAATGATGTGATGGACAAGACCCAATCCTAAGCATAGCATAAAAGATCGTGTAGTTCGTTTTGCTAGAGCTTTGCCAATGTCAAGTATCTCTTCCTTCGACCATGAGATCGTGTAACTCCCGGATACCGTAAGAGTGCCTTGGGTGTATCAAACGTCACAACGTAACTGGGTGACTATAAAGGTGCATTACAGGTATCTCCGAAAGTATCTGTTGGGTTGACACGGATCGAGACTGGGATTTGTCACTCCGTATGACGGAGAGGTATCTCTGGGCCCACTCGGTAATGCATCGTCATAATGAGCTCAATGTGACCAAGGTGTTGGACACGGGATCATGCATTACGGTACGAGTAAAGTGACTTGCCGGTAACGAGACTGAACAAGGTATTGGGATACCGACGATCGAGTCTCGGGCAAGTAACGTACCGATTGACAAAGGGAATTGCATACAGGGTTTGATCGAATCCTCGACATCGTGGTTCATCCGATGACAACATCGAGGAGCATGTGGGAGCCATCATGGGTATCCAGATCCCGCTGTTGGTTATTGACCTGAGAGCGTCTCGGTCATGTCTGCATGTCTCCCGAACCCGTAGGGTCTACACACTTAAGGTTCGGTGACGCTAGGGTTATTAGGAAGACTAGTATGTGACTACCGAATGTTGTTCGGAGTCCCGGATGGGATGCTGGACGTCACGAGGAGCTCCGGAAGGGTCCGGAGGTAAAGATTTATATATGGGAATTTGTCAAACGGGCACCGGGAAGTTTCAGGGTCATACCGGTATTGTACCGGGGCCACCGGAAGGGTTACGGGGGTCCACCGGGAGGGGCCACCCCTCCCGGGGGGCCACATGGGCTGCGTGGGGCAGGGAGCCAGCCCATGGTGGGCTGGGCGCCCACCCTCCCTTGGGCCCTTGCGCCTAGGGTTGAGGGGGGGAACCCTAGAGGGGGCGCCCCCTTGGCTTGGGGGGCAAGCCACCCTCTTCCCCTCTCCCCTTGGCCGCCGCACCCCCCCTAGATGGGTTCTAGAGGGGCCGGCCCCCTTCTCCCTTCCCCCTATAAATAGAGGGGTGAGGGGAGGGCAGCCGCACCACCCTCCAAGGCGCAGCCCTCCCCTCCCCAACACCTCTCCTCCTCCGTTGTGTGCTTGGCGAAGCCCTGTCGGAGTACTGCTTCTCCACCATCACCACGCCGTCGTGCTGCCGGTGGAGCTGTCTTCCTCAACCTCTCCTTCCCCCTTGCTGGATCAAGAAGGAGGAGACGTCTCCCGTCCCGTACGTGTGTTGAACGCGGAGGTGCTGTTCGTTCAGCACTTGGTCATCGGTGATTCGAATCACGTCGAGTACGACTCCATCATCACCTTGCAAGCTTCCGCACGCGATCTACAAGTGGTATGTAGATGCAAACTCTCTCCCTTGACTCGTTGCTTAGATGAACTCATAGATGGATCTTGGTGAAACCATAGGAAAAATTTTAATTTTCTGCAACGTTCCCCAACAAGAAGTTCATCGAATGAAAAACAAATCATGATTTTGAAAAAAAACTTTATCGAATTTGAAAAAAGTTCATCGAAGTTCAAAAAGAGTTCACTGAATTTGAAAAAAGTTCATCAAAATAAAAAACAGTTCATTGAATTTCAAAAAAGTTCATTGATTTTAAAATAATAAATAATCAATGTTCATCGATTTTGAGCCAAAGTTCAACATTTGACGAAAAAATCTCACAAACTACAAAAACAATTATCGATTTTGAGATAAAAGTTTGTCATTTTTGAAAAAAAAGTACATAAACTTAAAGAACTCAATGATTTTGAGAAAAAGTTAATCATTTTTAAGAAAAGTTCATCGATTTTGAAAAACGTTTATGGAAAAGTGAAAAAAGTTCATCGTTTTCGAAAAAAAAGTTCATCGCATTTGAAAAGTAGTTCATCAAATTTGAAAAAAGTTCAACAAAGTTGAAAAAAGTTCATCAAATTCGAAAAAAAGTTCATCGAATATGAAAAACAAATCATGATTTTGGAAAAAAGTTCATCAAAATTCAAAAACCGTTCACTGAATTTGAAAAAGTTCATCAAAATAAAAAACAGTTCATTGAATTTCAAAAAAGTTCATTGATTTCAAAATAATAAATAATCAATGTTCATCGATTTTGAGCCAAAGTTCAACATTTGACGAAAAAATCTCACAAACTACAAAAACAATTATCGATTTTGAGACAAAAGTTCATCATTTTTGAAGAAAAAGTACATAAACTTAAAGAACTCAATGATTTTGAGAAAAAGTTAATCATTTTTAAGAAAAGTTCATCGATTTTGAAAAACGTTTATGGAAAAGTGAAAAAAGTTCATCGTTTTCGAAAAAAAGTTCATCGCATTTGAAAAGTAGTTCATCAAATTTGAAAAAAGTTCAACAAAGTTGAAAAAAGTTCATCAAATTCGAAAAAAAATTCATCGAATATGAAAAACAAATCATGATTTTGGAAAAAAGTTCATCAAAGTTCAAAAAACGTTCACTGAATTTGAAAAAAGTTCATCAAATTCAAAAAAAGTTCATCGAATATGAAAAACAAATCATGATTTTGGAAAAAAGTTCATCGAATTTGAAAAACAAACCATGATTTTGGAAAGAAGTTCATCGAATGAAAAACAAATCAAGATTTTGAAAAAAACTTTATCGAATTTGAAAAAAGTTCATCGAAGTCCAAAAAGAGTTGACTGAATTTGAAAAAAGTTCACCAAAATAAAAAACAGTTCATTGAATTTCAAAAAAGTTCATTGATTTCAAAATAATAAAGAATCAATGTTCATCGATTTTGAGCCAAACTTCAACATTTGACGAAAAAATCTCACAAACTACAAAAACAATTATCGATTTTGAGACAAAAGTTCATCATTTTTGAAGAAAAAGTACATAAAATTAAAGAACTCAATGATTTTGAGAAAAAGTTAATCATTTTTAAGAAAAGTTCATCAATTTTGAAAAACGTTTATGGAAAAGTGAAAAAAGTTCATCATTTTCGAAAAAAAAGTTCATCGCATTTGAAAAGTAGTTCATCAAATTTGAAAAAAGTTCAACAAAGTTGAAAAAAGTTCATCAAATTCGAAAAAAAGTTCATCGAATATGAAAAACAAATCATGATTTTGGAAAAAAGTTCATCAAAATTCAAAAAACATTCACTGAATTTGAAAAAAGTTCATCAAATTCAAAAAAAAGTTCATCGAATATGAAAAACAAATCATGATTTTGGAAAAAAGTTCATCAAAATTCAAAAAACGTTCACTGAATTTGAAAAAAGTTCATCAAATTCAAAAAAAAGTTCATCGAATATGAAAAACAAATCATGATTTTGGAAAAAAGTTCATCGAATTTGAAAAACAAATCATTATTTTCGAAAGAAGTTCATAGAATGAAAAACAAATCATGATTTTGAAAAAAACTTTATCGAATTTGAAAAAAGTTCATCGAAGTTCAAAAAGAGTTCACTGAATTTGAAAAAAGTTCATCAAAATAAAAAACAGTTCATTGAATTTCAAAAAATTTCATTGATTTTAAAATAATAAATAATCAATGTTCATCGATTTTGAGCCAAAGTTCAACATTTGACGATAAAATCTCACAAACTACAAAAACAATTATCGATTTTGTGACAAAAGTTCATCATTTTTGAAGAAAAAGTACATAAACTTAAAGAACTCAATGATTTTGAGAAAAAGTTAATCATTTTTAAGAAAAGTTCATCGATTTTGAAAAACGTTTATGGAAAAGTGAAAAAACTTCATCATTTTTGAAAAAAAGTTCACCGCATTTGAAAAGTAGTTCATCAAATTTGAAGAAAGTTCAACAAAGTTGAAAAAATTTCATCAAACTCGAAAAAAAATTCATCGAATATGAAAAACAAATCATGATTTTGGAAAAAAGTTCATCGAATTTGAAAAAAGTTCATCGAAGTTCAAAAAGAGTTCACTGAATTTGAAAAAAGTTCATCAAAATAAAAAACAGTTCATTGAATTTCAAAAAAGTTCATTGATTTCAAAATAATAAATAATCAATGTTCATCGATTTTGAGCCAAAGTTGAACATTTGACGAAAAAATCTCACAAACTACAAAAACAATTATCGATTTTGAGACAAAAGTTCATCATTTATGAAGAAAAAGTACATAAACTTAAAGAACTCAATGATTTTGAGAAAAAGTTAATCATTTTTAAGTAAAGTTCATCGATTTTGAAAAACGTTTATGGAAAAGTGAAAAAAGTTCATCGTTTTCGAAAAAAAGTTCATCGCATTTGAAAAGTAGTTCATCAAATTTGAAAAAAGTTCAACAAAGTTGAAAAAAGTTCATCAAATTCGAAAAAAAGTTCATCGAATATGAAAAACAAATCATGATTTTGGAAAAAAGTTCATCAAAATTCAAAAACCGTTCACTGAATTTGAAAAAGTTCATCAAAATAAAAAACAGTTCATTGAATTTCAAAAAAGTTCATTGATTTCAAAATAATAAATATTCAATGTTCATCGATTTTGAGCCAAAGTTCAACATTTGACGAAAAAATCTCACAAACTACAAAAACAATTATCGATTTTGAGACAAAAGTTCATCATTTTTGAAGAAAAAGTACATAAACTTAAAGAACTCAATGATTTTGAGAAAAAGTTAATCATTTTTAAGAAAAGTTCATCGATTTTGAAAAACGTTTATGGAAAAGTGAAAAAAGTTCATCGTTTTCGAAAAAAAGTTCATCGCATTTGAAAAGTAGTTCATCAAATTTGAAAAAAGTTCAACAAAGTTGAAAAAAGTTCATCAAATTCGAAAAAAATTTCATCGAATATGAAAAACAAATCATGATTTTGGAAAAAAGTTCATCAAAGTTCAAAAAACGTTCACTGAATTTGAAAAAAGTTCATCAAATTCAAAAAAAGTTCATCGAATATGAAAAACAAATCATGATTTTGGAAAAAAGTTCATCGAATTTGAAAAACAAACCATGATTTTGGAAAGAAGTTCATCGAATGAAAAACAAATCAAGATTTTGAAAAAAACTTTATCGAATTTGAAAAAAGTTCATCGAAGTCCAAAAAGAGTTGACTGAATTTGAAAAAAGTTCACCAAAATAAAAAACAGTTCATTGAATTTCAAAAAAGTTCATTGATTTCAAAATAATAAAGAATCAATGTTCATCGATTTTGAGCCAAACTTCAACATTTGACGAAAAAATCTCACAAACTACAAAAACAATTATCGATTTTGAGACAAAAGTTCATCATTTTTGAAGAAAAAGTACATAAAATTAAAGAACTCAATGATTTTGAGAAAAAGTTAATCATTTTTAAGAAAAGTTCATCAATTTTGAAAAACGTTTATGGAAAAGTGAAAAAAGTTCATCATTTTCGAAAAAAAAGTTCATCGCATTTGAAAAGTAGTTCATCAAATTTGAAAAAAGTTCAACAAAGTTGAAAAAAGTTCATCAAATTCGAAAAAAAGTTCATCGAATATGAAAAACAAATCATGATTTTGGAAAAAAGTTCATCAAAATTCAAAAAACATTCACTGAATTTGAAAAAAGTTCATCAAATTCAAAAAAAAGTTCATCGAATATGAAAAAC
This sequence comes from Triticum dicoccoides, assembly GCF_002162155.2. Lineage (NCBI taxonomy): Eukaryota > Viridiplantae > Streptophyta > Magnoliopsida > Poales > Poaceae > Triticum > Triticum dicoccoides. The sequence goes on from NC_041388.1 coordinate 79,341,859, forward strand.
AAATCATGATTTTGGAAAAAAGTTCATCAAAATTCAAAAAACGTTCACTGAATTTGAAAAAAGTTCATCAAATTCAAAAAAAAGTTCATCGAATATGAAAAACAAATCATGATTTTGGAAAAAAGTTCATCGAATTTGAAAAACAAATCATTATTTTCGAAAGAAGTTCATAGAATGAAAAACAAATCATGATTTTGAAAAAAACTTTATCGAATTTGAAAAAAGTTCATCGAAGTTCAAAAAGAGTTCACTGAATTTGAAAAAAGTTCATCAAAATAAAAAACAGTTCATTGAATTTCAAAAAATTTCATTGATTTTAAAATAATAAATAATCAATGTTCATCGATTTTGAGCCAAAGTTCAACATTTGACGATAAAATCTCACAAACTACAAAAACAATTATCGATTTTGTGACAAAAGTTCATCATTTTTGAAGAAAAAGTACATAAACTTAAAGAACTCAATGATTTTGAGAAAAAGTTAATCATTTTTAAGAAAAGTTCATCGATTTTGAAAAACGTTTATGGAAAAGTGAAAAAACTTCATCATTTTTGAAAAAAAGTTCACCGCATTTGAAAAGTAGTTCATCAAATTTGAAGAAAGTTCAACAAAGTTGAAAAAATTTCATCAAACTCGAAAAAAAATTCATCGAATATGAAAAACAAATCATGATTTTGGAAAAAAGTTCATCGAATTTGAAAAAAGTTCATCGAAGTTCAAAAAGAGTTCACTGAATTTGAAAAAAGTTCATCAAAATAAAAAACAGTTCATTGAATTTCAAAAAAGTTCATTGATTTCAAAATAATAAATAATCAATGTTCATCGATTTTGAGCCAAAGTTGAACATTTGACGAAAAAATCTCACAAACTACAAAAACAATTATCGATTTTGAGACAAAAGTTCATCATTTATGAAGAAAAAGTACATAAACTTAAAGAACTCAATGATTTTGAGAAAAAGTTAATCATTTTTAAGTAAAGTTCATCGATTTTGAAAAACGTTTATGGAAAAGTGAAAAAAGTTCATCGTTTTCGAAAAAAAGTTCATCGCATTTGAAAAGTAGTTCATCAAATTTGAAAAAAGTTCAACAAAGTTGAAAAAAGTTCATCAAATTCGAAAAAAAGTTCATCGAATATGAAAAACAAATCATGATTTTGGAAAAAAGTTCATCAAAGTTCAAAAAATGTTCACTGAATTTGAAATAAGTGCATCAAATTCAAAAAAAAGTTCATCGAATATGAAAAACAAATCATGATTTTGGAAAAAAGTTCATCGAATTTGAAAAACAAATCATGATTTTGGAAAGAAGTTCATCGAATGAAAAACAAATCATGATTTTGAAAAAAAACTTTATCGAATTTGAAAAAAGTTCATCGAAGTTCAAAAAGAGTTCACTGAATTTGAAAAAAGTTCATCAAAATAAAAAACAGTTCATTGAATTTCAAAAAAGTTCATTGATTTTAAAATAATAAAGAATCAATGTTCATCGATTTTGGGCCAAAGTTCAACATTTCACGAAAAAATCTCACAAACTAAAAAACAATTATCGATTTTGAGACAAAAGTTCATCATTTTTGAAGAAAAAGTACATAAACTTAAAGAACTCAATGATTTTGAGAAAAAGTTAATCATTTTTAAGAAAAGTTCATCGATTTTGAAAAACGTTTATGGAAAAGTGAAAAAAGTTCATCGTTTTCGAAAAAAAAGTTCATCGCATTTGAAAAGTAGTTCATCAAATTTGAAAAAAGTTCAACACAGTTGAAAAAAGTTCATCAAATTCAAAAAAAAGTTCATCGAATATGAAAAACAAATCATGATTTTGGAAAAAAGTTCATCAAAGTTCAAAAAACGTTCACTGAATTTGAAAAAAGTTCATCAAATTCAAAAAAAAGTTCATCGAATATGAAAAACAAATCATGATTTTGGAAAAAAGTTCATCGAATTTGAAAAACAAATCATGATTTTGGAAAGAAGTTCATCGAATGAAAAACAAATCATGATTTTGAAAAAAACTTTATCGAATTTGAAAAAAGTTCATCGAAGTTCAAAAAAAGTTCACTGAATTTGAAAAAAGTTCATCAAAATAAAAAACAGTTCATTGAATTTCAAAAAAGTTCATTGATTTTAAAATAATAAATAATCAATGTTCATCGATTTTGAGCCAAAGTTCAACATTTGATGAAAAAGTCTCACAAACTACAAAAACAATTATCGATTTTGAGACAAAAGTTCATCATTTTTGAAGAAAAAGTACATAAACTTAAAGAACTCAATGATTTTGAGAAAAAGTTAATCATTTTTAAGAAAAGTTCATCGATTTTGAAAAAACGTTTATGGAAAAGTGAAAAAAGTTCATCATTTTCGAAAAAAAAGTTCATCACATTTGAAAAGAAGTTCATCAAATTTGAAAAAAGTTCAACAAAGTTGACAAAAGTTCATCAAATTTGAAAAAAAGTTCATCAAATATGAAAAACAAATCATGATTTTGGAAAAAAGTTCATCGAATTTGAAAAAAATTCATCGAAGTTCAAAAAAAGTTCACTAAATTTGAAAAAAGTTCATCAAAATAAAAAAACCGTTCATTGAATTTCAAAAAAGTTCATCGGATTTAGAAAGAAAAAAAGAGAAACTAAACGACAAAAAGAAAAAGTAAGTAAAGAACAAAAGGGTGAGGACAAGGGTTATTATTGACAAGAGATGCTGTTAGCGTGGTGGTTACTGTGCTCCATGTAGGACAAGTCGATCTCAGGATCGAATCACCTCGCCACGCAATTTTTGTTGCAGTTTTTCACAGAAAAAAACCAACTAAATGGGCAGGCCCAGCGCGGATGGTGGGTGTGCGCCGGTTTGCGGAATACGAAGAATCAGGCGCATAAGGCGCCAAATAGGAACCAGCCTAGCTGACACTCGCGTGCGTAAAAAACGAGTAGCTTTCGCTGAAGGAGCTTGCGTTAAACGGGCCGGCCCATTCCCACGAGCGAACCTAAAAGAGAAGTGCGACGAAAAAAATACAGCGTTCGATAATCGAACCCGCCACACATAGATACAAAGCAATCTTACTCGCCACTCCACTAGCGACAGGCCATATGCAAAACTACAGCGCTCAATTATAGGTATTATGTACAGGGGTTGATTTGTCTTTTAATTATTCCTTCAAGTAATGAATAACGTTTTGTCGAACAAAATTATAATACATGATTGAACATTTGGCGATATACGCTTCAAATATACATTGAATTTTTCATGAAAATACGCCGAACAATTTTTAACTACACAGTGTAAAATTTTGTGATATATGATGCATAAATTTTAAATATACATTGAACATTTTTATAATATATCTCTTCTCTTATAAAAATCGAGTTGGTGATGATGGTGTGCCTGTCATCTTGTAATATTGACCGTCCGATCTATATCTGACGGATAGAAAGCAAACTATGCCAATTTTACAAAAAAATATCCGCACCTCTCCCCACATTTGCAGATAAGGTCTTCCCTCATTCATCCTTATCTCCCACAACCTCATTATTGAGCAATTAAAAAAGGAAGCATTCGGAACAATCTGACATGGTGGCCGCTGCCAGCGTCGTCCATCCCCATGTCTCCGCTTAGCCCGACCACCAATCACCACCACGCCCCACTACTCATCACCTTATCTCTCCTCTTTCTAGAGATATCATTAGTTTTTACACATGGGATCACTCCCGTATGGGTCAATCACAACAGGTGTTCTGTAAAAAATGCATCTTAATGTTCCGTGCAATGCAAGGGCATCTCGCTAGTGTTGAACTATTTTTAACTACACATTGAACATTTTTGCTACTCCCTCCGTTCACTTTTGTAAGGTGCGGAAGGAGATTTCCAACAGCCCCCAAAATCGCTAATGAACAACAATACCCTTCAATCAATTTGAAATTAAAAAACCATCGGGATCGCTTCGCCAAGTGCTTCGCCTCCCAGCGTGTCGCGGGCTCGCCGCCCAGCTTCTCCCTGCCCACCTGGCCCAGATTCTCCTCGCCAGGATCTCCTCCCTTCCCACCTCGCCCAGATTCTCCTCCGCCCAAAATCTCCTCCTCCCTGCCCAGCTTCCTGCTCATCCAGGAACCTCGTCGCCGGCCCCAGAAGGGCACCTCGTCGGTCGCCGGCCCCAGCAGCACTTCGCCGGCAAGCTCAAGCTCGCCCAGAACCACCTCCCTTCTTCCCCGTGTCGCCAGAAGGTCCAGATCGCCAGGGGCTAGGGGAGAAGATTAGGAGCTCCTCTCATGCGTGACCACCTCCAGGCTCGGTGCTCCTTGCCGGCTTGTCCCCTGGCAATAGTAGCAGATCCTCAACTGTAGCTCCTTTCCTTCGGCAGCAGATCCTCAATAGAAGAAACAACAGCAGATCATTGGCGCTCAATAGAAGCAACAGCAGCAGATCCTCAACATCGACAGTAGCAAATCACTGGCCCTCAACAGAAGCAACAGCAGCAGATCCTCAACAGCAACAACAGCAGATCGTTGGCCCAATTGCAAGCATGGTAGTCCCAGACCTCAATTTCATTCCACCAGAAGAAGGCAACGAAGAACCTGAAGAAGAAGGCAACAATGCTGTGGTCAAAATTCAGGTATAATTTCTTCTAATCTTGCATCAAATTATGCTTCAGAGAAGTAACAAAGAAGGGATTGCTAAGATTGAATAGTGCATATGAGGAAGCTTCATTTTGTTCACAGGTTATTCAACACTACTCCACTATGGAGTAGTAAAGTGGCTAAATCAAATCAAATGGATATCATAGTCTTCTCTATGGAAGGCTGAAAAAGACTACTCCACTAGAATGGAGTAATTAACATTTTAGTGGAGTAATCAAATTTGTTGTTGCCTTTCTTTCTTACTGTATGGAGTAATTAAAATGACAACAAAGAAATGTCATGGTACACAGGGCCTACTAGAAAGAAGGAGATAACGCAAGCAACATTAGTTTCAGCAAGCAACATTTACATTTATATTTTCATCAAGCAAGCAACATTTATATTTTCAACAAGCAATAGAGGTCTCCTGGACAATTGCGGGGGTATTTCAGTTTTTTCCTCATTTGCTTATAGGCAAACTGAACAAACTCCGCAAGAACCGTTGTGTACCTCAAACAACATATACTCTGACATCATGTATGTGTGTGTAAATAAACATATACTCTGACAACTAGGAATGGAAAATAAACTGCCGCAAGAACAACGGTGTACCTCAAAATATTTTCATACTACTCCAAATTAAAAAGAAAAAGCAATGCAAAAAAATTATGGAGTAATTTGCTTGCTTGCCTGCAATAAAGGTCAATCATGGAGTATAAAGTTTAGTTTATATTTACAAATTTAATTTACATTTATATTTTCAGCAACCAGCATTTATGTTTATATTTATAGCAAGCAAAGCAAGCAATACTCCTATCCCATGGAATTTAATGCTATTGTTGACCTCTTGTTTACATTTCGAGCAACCAATTTGTAATATTCTTGCAATAATTAATTTTATTATTCTATTGCAATTGTAGGAGTACAAAGGCAAATGAATTGGCTTACTGATGCACAGAGATATGCCGCTTACATGTCCTTGGAAACCCTCCATAAGAGTAGAGGAGGCAAGTTCAAGAGAACTGATAAGAAGGATGTGGCTGCAATATTTGGAGCACATGTTCAAGTTATTCAAAGAATATGGGAGACGACAATGAAACAGAAAGGCCTTGGTCGGGAGGTGGATGTTTCAAACAAAAGCAAGGAAAATTGTGGAAGAAAATCTTATGATGATATCCTATCTCTCATTCCGACAATTCCCTTAAACAAGAGGTCAACTATACGATCTCTAGACAAGGCACTAGGTGTAAGCCCTACTACACTATACAAGAAGTTCAAGTTGAATAAGATAAGGAGACACTCCAACAGGGTTAAGCCGGTACTGACAGAGAAAAATAAGAGAGATAGGGTGTATTTTTGCCTCTCTATGCTAGATGAGGCAACATTGGGAGATGTAAGTCCATGTTTGAGGAGTATGCATAATATTGTTTACATCAACGAGAAATGGTTCTCCATGACCAAGAAAAAAGGAACTACTATCTGCTGCCTGACAAAGAGGACCCGGAAAGACCTATCAAAAACTCTATTGGAAAAGTGATGTTTCTCACAGCGGTAGCAGGACCACGGTTTGATGAAGATGGGAACATGACATTCTCCGGAAAAATTGGGGTATGGCCATTCGTGAGAGTGACTGCAACAGCAAAAAGAAGCAAGAACAGGGAAAAAGGGACATTGGAAACAAAGCCTGTCATAGTGACGAGGGATGTGATGAGAGAGTACATTATACAAATGGTTGTGCCAGCAATTCAAGCATTGTGGCCTGCAGATGATGATGGACAACCCATTTTTATCCAGCAAGATAATGTGAGAACACATATCCTACCTAATGATCAAGCATTTGCAAAAGCTGCGGACAAAAGTGGCCTGGACATTAGAATAATGTATCAGCCTCCAAATTCTCCGGACATGAACGCCCTGGACCTTGGGTTCTTCAGCTCTATTCAGTCTCTAACAGACTACAAAAGTCTGAAAACTATTCCAGAGCTGATTAAAGGTGTTCAAGAGGAGTTCGATGGATATGAAGTATCAAAACTTAACAGAGTATTCATAACTCTGCAGGCTTGCATGGTCGAAGTAATGAAGAATGGTGGAGCCAATAAATACAAAATCCCGCACATGAACAAGGATAGGCTAGAAAGGCTACAACTGCTACCGCCCAGGATCTCAGTTCTTCCTGAAGTGTATGTTGTTAGGAAATATGCAACTTGTATTTCTAGGTGGCCATAGGCCAGTATATATATGCAGGAAACCCCTTATACAATAGGGTAAATACCAAAGGTTATATATATATATATATATATATATATATATATATATATATATATATATATATATATATATATAACACCCCCTCAAACTCATGGTGGATTAACAACACTGAGTTTGGAGAGATAGAAGCCATGCTGCGCTCTAGTCTGGGCCTTCGTCAGAAAATCCGCCAACTATAACTCGGAAGGCACATACTGAAGAGCAATAACCTGATCCTGCACACCAGCGCGCCCATAGAAAGCATCAACGCCAATATGCTTGGTGAGGTCTTGCTTCACAGGATCGCGCGCAATACTAATAGCACCTGTACTATCAGACAAGAGCGGAGTAGGTGTAGTAACAGAAACACCAAAATCCTGAAGTAACCACCGTAACTGTCGGGGATATACCCCGCGGTATGACCCGGCCGGATATATGACCCAGCCGTACTTGGCGTTTCATTGGTAACCCGCCAGAGGATTGGCGACTTACGTTTCTGGCGGTTCCCTGGTGTGGCGACCCATGAGCCTGAAGACTCATTGGTGACCCGACGGATGTTTCAGATGGATGAGAAGGCCCAAGGCCCAGAAGGCCGGCTCATGTTATGATGGGCCGGCTTAAGAGAAAGTATAAGGAATATTCCCTCATAAAGGAAGCAAGACTAGGACTCCACTTGTAATAGAGTAATCCTAATCCTACTAGGACTAGTCATGTAACCCGCCCCTTCAACTTATATAAGGAGGGGCAGGGCTCCCCAAAGAGGGACAAGAAGCAAGAAACGATAGCTAAGGCTAGACACAATTAGAGGAGAGCCGGCTTATGCGGCGCCTCCCTCATGAGCATAATGAGACCTAGCCACAAACATGGCTATTACCGGATGATGTTTCCAGGGGCCCGAAGTTGCTTAAATCCTTGTCTTGTGTGTTGATTCACCTCGCATCTCTCGATTTCGACCAACCCCTTCAAGCTAACGCATAGATGCGTTGGCCTCACGACTAAGTCCTCACACTAGGACATCTGCCGTGACAATTCCATGACAGTTAGCGCCACCGTGGGGCTATCACACGGTGGTGTTGAGTTCTTGGAGGGATCTCTCCTAGGGATCGAGGAGCTCGCAATTTTCCGGACGAAGAAGAGCCAGTTTGAAAAAATATGCATCAGTTTCAAGTTCGTTGGACTAGATTGATGATCTGTGGGTTTTAAAGGTTAAACAAAAATTTAGGACTACGCCGTGAGCCACCGCTTCAAAGTTCATCAGTCCAGATTTAAGTGTTGGGAGATTTAAAAAGTCGAAGAGAAGTTAGGATTGCGCTTGTGCACCACCATAAGTCGCCGAGATCGATATAAGGTGGTGTTTGGTTCTCTAGTCTTAGGACTTTTTCTAGTCTCAACTAAAAAGTCCCTAGTCCCTAAAAAGTCCCTCCCTGTTTGTTTCCAGAGACTAAAAAGTCCCTAGTCCCTTCCTAGAGGTTATTAAATGACCACGTCGCCTCTAGTATATAGATAAATAACAATCAAACAACACCATGGGGTGGCGGGCCAATGGATGCATGGAGGGGCATTGTTGGAAAAGTCCTAAAAAGACTCTCCTTAAAAGTCTTCTTCATTTAGTTCCAAATGTCTAGTTTAATCCCTAAAAAATCCCTCTCGTTTGGTAAAAAAGTCTCTAAGAGAGACTTTTTCTAGTCCCTACGTAAAAAAGTGCCCGGAAACAAACATCCCCTAAGTCTTTCGACGCAGCAAACATACTGCAAGGAGACGTCAGATGTTGGGATTTAACAATCAGATCCGATTCCTGCTATGCTTCACATGCACGTCAGCTATTTTTTACGAGCGGGCCAAATCACAGGGGGAAACAGAAGTCTACCGCTGTCACTTTCGGGCGTGATGACCAAAGTCTACTACAGTACAAGTCAATCCATCGCTGTCAACAAGTACTAAACCGATGAGTACTCCGTTTTGTGAGGAAAGCATCCGCATACTTGTGCTATAAATCAATCAACGGATGGCTGCTGCGACAGCTCCTTGCGCTCGTCCAGCGTCGGGTCACCATTGCCGCCGTAAACTATTGCGGCCTTGCTCCTTAAGCATCAACTGCGCCGCGCTTGGCTCACACCTGCTCCATGCCTGCAGCCCTGACCGTTTTCCGTGCCGCCGTGCCGGTCGCCGGCTCCGCCTCCCGCACGTCGGTTGACCCGTCAAAGTGCCTCAAGGCCCCGCTTCTAGTCGCTATTGCGCCCTGCTTCACAGTTTTCGCTTCGCCGAGCCACTTCACTAACCTCGAGCCGCCTTGACGACTCGTTGCACGCACATGCAGCGACAATCTGCGGAAGTCAAAGACCAGAAGAAAGGAGAATAAGAAAAGCACTACTAGTACATCTCACGGGAGGTCTAATATAGGAATCAGCCAAAGTTAACATGATTGGTCACGGCCAATGCAATGATGTATATTGGCGTAAAAAATGCTGTTTGGGCACGCCCTCCAGAGCTTGATGGATGCATGGGTGGATATGAAGACCCATTAAAGCCTGCGTGATGAAAATTTACTTCGATTGCTACGTCCAACGAAAAACGAGGTGTTTTCAATTCCGGGTCATTGGAGGGAAAGATAACCCGGTCCCGGAGGCTATTGTTATATTGATGAAAATTTAAAGGCCGTCAAAAAATTTCCGGCTCAAAATAAAGATCTCGGTTTAAAATCCGGCTCAAGGTAACTCTGTCTCTCACAAAGCTTTAAAGCTCTCAATATCCGCTTTGAAATTCCGGGTCAAAAAGAATTCATCTCTCGCAAGTTTGAGTTCTCAGAAAAATTAAAGGTTGCCAAAGAGAATTTGTTGCCATAATGCGCGGTTCAAACATGGGTTATCCTGCCTTATTGGCTTATCATATTATTGATCACTTGGTGGCTTCCTGCTCATTGAGCATAGCTGTGAATATCCCTCTTGATCCAGCTTATACGTCATGCTTACAATAAACTTGGGGGCTTACTACCAGGTTAAAGGGACCAAAGAGAGGCTGTTGCAAAAGCATAGTTCAAATATAGGTGCCCCTTGAGCATAGCTCACAAGGTTATTTGGGGGCTTCCTGTTCAAACATAGGTCGTATTCAAACCAAAGAGAACATAGCTGTCGGTACCCTCTTGATCGACACAACGCCAAAGCCACTGGGGGCTACATGATCGTATTCGAATCCTAGCTTAACCCCTTTGGTCCGTTTTACTGATCGTATTTGAATCAGAAGCCTCAAAATTTTCTCTTTGTTTGACTTAAGTTTTTTGAAAAGTCTTTTGGGTTTTGTCTTGAGACTTTTTTGATCATATCTGAAGCATATATGAGTGGTTTCTATTTAACCCGGCTTGACTTTGGACGATAAGTCGCCAGTATATGACAGTCATAAACATTTGGAAGTTTTGACTTCTAAAGATTGAGTTATCACCCTTACTGCACAGGTATCATAAGCCGGCAGTACGATTCAATATCACAGGATTTGCAGAACTATGACTTATATAAATGATTAAGTTCAAGCTCATCATCAAAATTGATGTTTCAAAAAGGGTTATCCATTCTAGATTTTCTCAAAGGCTATAAGCCGTCGGGTTATAAAAATTCAGGCTTACCATGAATGGGCATTAAGTCGCCGTCGGCCAAGAGCCGCCGGGTATTTAAATTCCGGATTTACTTGTCAACCGATAAGGTATTCACATCTTTCATAGCCAAACTGGGCTGGATTGTCATGATGATATTGAATGATTGAGGTTTTCATACCGGATTATATTATTCAAATCTTGAATAGCCAACATGGCTGGATTTTATTTATGGTTATCAATAACCAGTATTATCATTGAGGTTTTCAAAGTCGCTTTAGCACAATGGCTATTATCTTATCAATGGATATGATTTATTCTACAATGGAAGGAATAGTCCCGAGTCGCTGCAGGCTTACGACCCGGCACTTGGGGGCTACATTATTCAAGTTGAGATTACATCAAATATACAAGTTTCATGTCGCTGCAGGCATGCATCATGACACTTGGGGGCTAATGCAAAGTCACTTTTACTGGCCTTATTGAAGACCCGACTCATCACATCATAATGAGCCGGCCCTTGGAGTCTACTAATTGCTCTTGTCAGCAATTCAAGGTACACAAGTCTTAATCCATCATATTGAAGAGTCCACTGCTCAGTTGGTAAAGTGCAAAGCTCTTAGCCTTGTGGACGTGGGTTCAAGCCCCATGATGGGGGTTACATCATATGAGGTTATTTTCAAATGAAGTATTATAAAGTTCCAGCTCAGTATTATCGTACTGACCCGGCCCTTGGAGGCTACACATTGCTGTTCAAAGTTTACATATCTACAAAGTCCCTGCTCTTTATTGCATAATGACCCGGCCCTTGGGGGTACACTGGTTGAAGTTTTTATGAGCATAAGACAATTACAAGTCCCAGGTTGCCGCAAGCATGACAACCCGACACTTGGGGGCTACATATATGGAGTATTTAGTTTTTACTAGTGATTGACATGAACAACATGGATTTCCTCAAAGTGGTAGTATTTATATTGAAGTAAGTCTTAAGTCATCACTTTGTTCTGCTCAAGACTTGGGGGCTACAGGTAACACGGATATAAGGAGAAGTATTTTCAAAGTCTCAGTTTTGAGCAAACCAGATTAACCCGGCGTCACCAATCATTATGATCCGGTGTCTGCAGCAATCATAACCCGGCGTCATCAATAATTATAATCCAACGTTGGCCACAATTATGACTAGGTGCCATCAATATTTACAAACCAGCAATTTTGGTAATATTAAACCGGCAAGATCTACATCTTTAAACCGGCTGAATATCAGATGAGTATGTCAAGACCAATATTTCTTAAGCCGGTGCTTTGGAAGCCGACTCAAGTGAATTATTTTGCACAATATTTTCTGTGAGAAACCAATGTCAGCAAATTGATTATGAAGCTGGTATATTGACCCGGACCTCCCACAAGAAGGAAATTGCAAGGACTTAAGGATGATCAGGTGCCGGATTATAAGAATATTTAACCCGGAGCACAACCTATCAAGTTTGTTCTTGTGTTTATGTTGCAGATCAGTTTAACATGGAAAAATCCAAATTAAACTGGGGGCTAATGTCGGGGATATACCCTGCGGTATGACCCGACCGGATATATGACCCGGCCGGACTTGGCGTTTCATTGGTAACTCGCCAGAGGATTGGCGACTTACGTGTCTGGCGGTTCCCTGTTGTGGCGACCCATGAGCCTGAAGACTCATTGGTGACCCGACGAGTGTTTCAGATGGATGACAAGGCCCAAGGCCCAGAAGGCCGGCTCATGTTATGATGGGCCGGCTTAAGAGAAAGTATAAGGAATATTCCCTTATAAAGGAAGCAAGACTAGGACTCCACTTGTAATAGAGTAATCCTAATCCTACTAGGACTAGTCATGTAACCCGCCCCTTCAACTTATATAAGGAGGGGCAGGGCTCCCCAAAGAGGGACAAGAAGCAAGAAACGATAGCTAAGGCTAGACACAACTAGAGGAGAGCCGGCTTATGCGGCGTCTCCCTCATGAGCATAATGAGACCTAGCCACAAACAACATGTAGGGCTATTACCGGATGATGTTTCCCGAGGCCCGAAGCTGCCTAGATCCTTGTCTTGTGTGTTGATCTGTCTCGCGTCTCTCGATTCTGACCAACCCCTTCAAGCTACCGCATAGATGTGTTGGCCTCACGACTAAGTCCTCACACTAGGATATCTGCCGTGACAATTCCACGACAGTAACCAAGTCACCTCTGCCTCAAAAGAGCCATAGCTCGTAACGCAGCCTCTGCACTCGAACGGGAAACTGCAGTCTGTTTCTTCGTCTTCCAGGCAATGAGAGAACCACCAAGAAAAACACAGTAAGCAGAAAGTGAATGACGATCGGAGGGATCACTAGCCCATGTAGCATCTGAATAGGCCTGAAGCTGTAAAGAACTGGAGCGAGGAAAGAATAGACGATGATAGATCGTGTCCCAAAGATATTGGAGAACATGAAGGAGGTGACTATAGTGAACCGAAGTGGGAGGGGAGACAAATTGACTCAGAATATGAACCGGATAAGAGATATCCGGATGAGTGACAGCTAGATAGACAAGACTCCCAACAAGATGACGATAACGCGTTGGGTCAGGCAAGGGGTCACCATCAGTATCACGAAGGTGAACATTGAGCTCCATTGGAGTCTCAACAATGCGCTCAGCGGTAAGAGCAGCACGAATAAGAAGATCTTGTATATACTTTTCCTGGGATATAAAAAAGCCATCAGAGGTAGAAGAGACTTCAATCCCAAGAAAGTAGCAAAGAGGTCCACCATAAGAAACTGCTCACTAAGACGGGCCTTTACAAAGGCAATATACTCGGGGTCATCGCCAGTGATGATCATGTCATCAACATAGAGAAGAAGAAGAGTCCGACCACGAGGAGAAAGGGGGACAAACAATGCTGGATCATGAGCACTCGCTGAAAAACCAACGGCAGTCACCACAGAGGCAAAACGCTCAAACCAGGCGCAGGGGGCTTGCTTAAGGCCATAGAGAGAACGATGAAGACAACATACCATGCCATCAAGAACAGAATACCCAGGTGGTGGCTGCATGTATACCTCCTCACACAACTCACCGTTAAGAAAGGCATTCTTAACATCAAGCTGAGATACAAACCGGTGTGGTGCAGAGGCCACGACAAGAAGTGTGCGGATAGTGGTCATATGGGCCACAGGAGAAAATGTCTCATCATAATCATGACCATGCTCCTGCTGAAAACCACGAACCACAAAACAAGCTTTGTAACGCTCAAGAGAACCATCGGAGCGAGTCTTAACCTTGTAGACCCACTTACAAGTGATGGGACGGACACCTGGAGGAAGAGAAACAAGATCCCATGTACCAGTGCATTCAAGAGCAGGAATCTCCTCTGCCATCGCAAACTGCCATTCAGGATGAACAACAGCCTCACGATAAGAAGTCGGCTCAAGAACAACAGCACCAGCGGTTGAAAAACCAAGGCGATCAACAAGCGGAAGCGGACAAGGACGCAAGCCATAGGTAGACTGAGACGAGGAGGACGACACGTCAATAGACACATCCACATTACGTGAATGACGAGGGTAATACTGAGGCAAGGATGGAAGAATACGAGGAGGAATAGCCGAGGTAGAATTAGGAGGTGGAGACGAAGAAATCATCGGGGATGAAGGTGCAAAATCTGGTGACATGCAAGGTGAGGAAACCATGGGAGATGGTGGTGGCAAATCGGCAAGAGGTGGAGAAGTAGAGTGAGCAGGACAGAGAGAAAAGGGCTCAACTGGAGTGATAGGCGTGTCGAGAAAAGTGAGGAAAGAGATATCCTCCATAGAAAAGGTCGAGAAAGATGGACGCGGGTAGAAGGGAACAGACTCATCAAAGTCACATCCCGAGAAATACGCATCCGACGACCGATAGGATCCCAACAACGATAGCCCTTATGCTCATCACTATAGCCTAAGAAAACACACTTAACAGACTGAGCGGTTAGTTTGGTGCATTCGCGAGGGGCAAGAAGAACATAGCAAACACAACCAAACAAGCAAAGTGTTGAATAATCAAGAGAACGATCAAAGAGATGCTTGAAAGGAACACCACCCTGGAGAGCAGCGGACGACTGAAGGTTGATGAGATAGGTGGAGGTGAATATAGCCTCGGCCCAAAAATGAGGTGGACGAGAAGCGGTGATCATCAATGCACGAGCCGTCTCAAGAAGGTGGCGATGCTTTCGCTTAGACACGCCATTCTGAGCATGAGCACCAGGACAAGAGAACTAAGGAAGAGTGCCCTGCTCAGCAAGAACACCACACAACATTTTGGAAATATACTCGCCAGCGGAGTCAGCATGGAACACACGAATAGGAGAAGAGAACTGAGTGTGAACCTGATAACCCACAAGTATAGGGGATCGCAACAGTTTTCAAGGGTAAAGTATTCAACCCAAATTTATTGATTCGACATAAGGGGAGCCAAAGAATACTCTCAAGTATTAGCAGCGGAGTTGTCAATTCAACCACACATGGAAACTTAATATCTGTAGCAAAGTATTTAGTAGCAAAGTAATATGATAGTAGTGGTAATGGTAGCAAAAGGTAACAGTAGTAAAAGTAATGTTTTTGGTGTTTTGTAGTGATGATAGCAATAGCAACGGGAAAGTAAATAAGCGAAGAACAATATATGGAAAACTCGTAGGCAATGGATCGGTGATAGAGAATTATGCCGGACGCGGTTCATCATGTAACAGTCATAACCTAGGGGACACAGAACTAGCTCCAGTTCATTGATGTAATGTAGGCATGTATTCCAAATACAGTCATACGTGCTTATGGAAAAGAACTTGCATGACATCTTTTGTCCTGCCCTCCCGTGGCAGCGGGGTCCTTAGGGAAACTAAGGGATATTAAGGCCTCCTTTTAATAGAGTACCAGAACAAAGCATTAACACATAGTGAATACATGAACTCCTCAAACTACGGTCATCACTGGGAGTGGTCCCGATTATTGTCACTTCGGGGTTAACGGATCATAACACATAATAGGTGACTATAGACTTGCAAGATAGGATCAAGAACACTCATATATTGATGAAAACATAATAGGTTCACATCTGAAATCATGGCACTCGGGCCCTAATGACAAGCATTAAGCATAGCAAAGTCATAGCAACATCAATCTCAGAACATAGTGGATACTAGGGATCAAACCCTAACAAAACTAACAAAATTACATGATAGATCCCATCCAACCCATCACCGTCCAGCAAGCCTACGATGGAATTACTCACGCACGGCGGTGAGCATCATGAAATTGGTGATGGAGGATGGTTGATGTGAAGGAAATATGCCCTAGAGGCAATAATAAAGTTTTTATTTATATTTCCTTATATCATGATAAATGTTTATTATTCATGCTAGAATTGTATTAACCGGAAACTTAGTACATGTGTGAATACATAGACAAACAGAGTGCCACTAGTATGCCTCTACTTGACTAGCTCGTTAATCAAAGATGGTTAAGTTTCCTAACCATATACATGAGTTGTCATTTGATTAAAGGGATCACATCATTAGGAGAATGATGTGATTGACTTGACCCATTCCATTAGCTTAGCACTTGATCGTTTAGTTTGTTGCTATTTCTTTCTTCATGACTTATACATGTTCCTATGACTATGAGATTATGCAACTCCCGTTTACCGGAGGAACACTTTGTGTGCTACCAAACGTCACAACGTAACTGGGTGATTATAAAGGTGCTCTACAGGTGTCTCCGATGGTACTTGTTGGGTTGGCGTCTTTCGAGATTAGGATTTTTCACTCCGATTGTCGGAGAGGTATCTCTGGGCCCACTCGGTAATACACATCACTTAAGCCTTGCAAGCATTGCAACTAATGAGTTAGTTGCGGGATGATGTATTATGGAACAAGTAAAGAGACTTGCCGGTAACGAGATTGAACTAGGTATTGAGATGCCGACGATCGAATCTCGGGCAAGTAACATACCGATGACAAAGGGAACAACGTATGTTGTTATGCGGTTTGACCGATAAAGATCTTCGTAGAATATGTGGGAGCCAATATGAGCATCTAGGTTCCTCTATTGGTTATTGACCGGAGACATGTCTCGGTCATGTCTACATAGTTCTCGAACCCGTAGGGTCCGCACGCTTAAAGTTTCGATGACGATTTGTACTATGAGTTATGTGATTTGATGTACCGAAGGTAGTTTGGAGCCCCGGATGAGATTAGGGACATGACGAGGAGTCTCGAAATGGCCGAGACGTAAAGATCGATATATTGGACGACTATATTCGGACATCAGAAAGGTTTCGAGTGATTCGGGTATTTTTTGAAGTACCGGGGAGTTACGGGAATACGAAGAAGTAGTATTGGGCCTTAATGGGCCTTAGTGGGAAGGAGAGGCAGCAGCCAGGAGGTGGCGCGCACCCCTCCCAAGCCCAGTCTGATTTGGACAAAGGGTTTGGGGCGCAGCCCCCCTCTCCCTTCCTTCTCCACTCCCCTCCTTTCCCCCCTTCTCCTAGTTGGACTAGGAAAGGAGGAAACCTACTCCTACTAGGAGTAGGAATCCTACTCCCTTGGCACGCCCCTCCTAGGGTCGGCCTCCTCCTCCCTTGATCCTTTATATATGGGGGCAGGGGGCAACCCAAGATACACAAGTTGATCTGTTGATCTCTCCCAGTCGTGTGCGGTGCCCCCCTCCATCATAATCCACCTCGATCATATTGTAGCGGTGCTTAGGCGAAGCCCTGCGTCGGTAGCATCATCATCACCGTCATCACGCCGTCGTGCTGATGGAACTCTCCCTCGAAGCTCTGCTGGATCGGAGTTCGTGGGACATCATCGAGCTGAACGTGTGCTGAACTTGGAGGTGCCGTACGTTCGGTACTTGGATCGGTCGGATCATGAAGACGTATGACTACATCAACTGCGTTGTGCTAACGCTTCCGCTTTCGGTCTACGATGGTACGTGGACAACACTCTTCCCTCTCGTTGTTATGCATCACCATGATCCTATGTGTGCGTAGATTTTTTTTTGAAATTACTACGTTCCACAACAGTGGCATCCGAGCCAGGTTTTATGCGTTGATGTTATATGCACAAGTAGAACAGAAGTGAGTTGTGGGTGATACAAGTCATACTGCTTACCAGCATGTCATACTTTGGTTCGGCGGTATTGTTGGATGAAGCGGCCCGGACCGACATTACGCGTACGCTTACGCGAGACTGGTTCTACCGACATGCTTTGCACACAGGTGGCTGGCGGGTGTCGGTTTCTCCAACTTTAGTTGAACTAAGTGTGACTATGCCTGGTCCTTGAGAAGGTTAAAACAACACTAACTTGACGAACTATCATTCTGGTTTGATGCGTAGGTAAGAATGGTTCTTGCTCAGGCCGTAGCAGCCACATAAAACTTGCAACAACAAAGTAGAGGACGTCTAACTTGTTTTTGCAGGGCATGTTGTGATGTGATATGGTCAAGACGTGATGAGATATAAGTTGTTGTATGAGATGATCATGTTTTTTTGAAGTTATCGGCAATTGGCAGAAGCCTTATGGTTGTCTCTTTATTGCATAAGATGCAAGTGCCAAATAATTGCTTTACTTTATCGCTATGCAATAGCAATAGTTGCAAGAGCAATAGTTGGCGAGACGACCATGTGATGACACATTGATATAGATCAATATGATGGAGATCATGGTGTCATGCCGGTGACGATGGAGATCATGACGATGCTTTGGAGATAGAGATCAAAGGCACAAGATGATGATGGCCATATCATGACGATGCATGTGATGTTTATCTTTTATACATCTTACTTTGCTTAATTATGACGGTAGCATTATAAGATGATCTCTCACTAAATTTCAAGATAAAAGTGTTCTCCCTGAGTATGCACCGTTGCCAAAGTTCGTCATGCCCAGACACCACATGATGATCGGGTGTGATAAGCTCTACGTCCATCTACAACAGGCGCAAGCCAGTTTTGCACACGCAGAAATACTCGGGTTAAACTTGACGAGCCTAGCATATGCAGATATGACCTCGGAACACTGGAGATCGAAAGGTCGAGCGTGAATTATATAGTAGATATAATCAACATAATGATGTTCACCATTGAAAACTACTCCATTTCACGTGATGATCGGTTATGGGTTAGTTGATATGGATCACGTGATCACTTAGATGATTAGAGGGATGTCTATCTAAGTGGGAGTTCTTAAGTAATATGATTAATTGAACTTTAATTTATCATGAACTTAGTCCAGATAGGATTTGCATATCTATGTTGTAGATCAATAGCTCACGTTATTGCTTCCCGATGTTTTATATGTGTTCCTAGAGAAAACTAAGTTGAAAGATGATAGTAACAATGATGCGGACTAGGTCCGTGATCTGAGGTTTATTCTCATTGCTGCACAGAAGAATTATGTCCTTGATGCACCGCTAGGTGACTGACCTATTGCAGGAGCAGATGCAGACGTTATGAATGTTTGGCTAGCTCAATATGATGACTACTTGATAGTTTAGTGCACCATGCTTAACAGCTTAGAATCGGGATTTCAAAGACGTTTTGAACGTCATGGACCGTATGAGATGTTCCAGGAGTTGAAGTTAATATTTCAAGCAAATACCCGAGTTGAGAGATATGAAGTCTCCAACAAGTTCTATAGCTAAAAGATGGAGGAGAATATCTCAAGCAGTGAGCATGTGCTCAGATTGTCTGGGTACTACAATCGCTTGAATCAAGTGGGAGTTAATCTTCCAGATAAAATAGTGATTGACAGAATTCTCTAGTCACCATCACCAAGTTAGTAGAACTTCGTGATCAACTATAGTATGCAAGGGATGCCGTAAATGATTCCAGAGCTTTTCATGATGATGAAATCGATGAAGATAGAAATCAAGAAAGATCATCAAGTGTTGATGATTAACAAGACCACTAGTTTCAAGAAAAGGGCAAAGGGAAAGAAAGGGAACTTCAAGAAGAACGGCAAGCAAGTTGCTGCTCAAGTGAAGAAGCCCAAGTATGGACCTAAGCCTGAGACTAAGTGCTTCTACTGGAAAGGGACTGGTCACTGGAAGCGGAAATTGCCCTGAATATTTAGTGGATAAGAAGGATGGCAAAGTGAACAAGGGTATATTTGATATACAAGTTATTGATGTGTACCTTACTAGTATTTATAGTAGCCCCTGGGTATTTGATACTTGTTCGGTTGCTAAAAAATTAGTAACTCGAAACAGGAGTTACAGATTAAATAGAGACTAGTTAAGGGTGAAGTGACGATGTGTGTTGGAAGTGGTTCCAAGATTGATATGATTATCATCGTACACTCCCTATACTTTCGGGATTAGTGTTAAACCTAAATAAATGTTATTTGGCGTTTGCGTTGAGCATGAATATGATTTGATCATGTTTATTGCAATACGGTTATTCATTTAAAATCAGAGAATAATTGTTGTTCTGTTTACATGAATAAAACCTTCAATGGTTATACACCCAATGAAATTGGTTTGTTGGATCTCGATCGTAATGATACATATATTCATAATATTGAAGCCAAAAGATGCAAAGTTAATAATGATAGTGCAACTTATTTGTGGCACTGCCATTTTGGGTCATATTGGTATAAAGCGCATGAAAAAACTCCATGCTGATGGGCTTTTGGAATCACTTGATTATGAATCAGTTGATGCTTGTGAACCATGCCTCATGGGCAAGATGACTAAGACTCCATTCTCCGGAACAATGGAGCAAGCAACAAACTTGTTGGAAATAATACATACTAATGTATGCAGTCCAATGAGTGTTGAGGCTCGCGGCGGGTATCGTTATTTTCTGACCTTCAGAGATGATTTGAGCAGATGTGGGTATATCTACTTGATGAAACATAAGTATGAAACATTTGAAAAGTTCAAAGAATTTCAGAGTGAAGTGGAAAATCATTATAACAAGAAAATAAAGTTTCTACGATCTGATCGCAGAGGCGAATATTTGAGTTACGAGTTTGGCCTTCAATTAAAACAATGTGGAATAGTTTCACAAACTCATGCCACCGGGAACACCACAGCGTAATGGTGTGTCCAAACGTCACAACCGTACTTTATTTGATATAGTGCAATCTATGATGTGTCTTACCAATTTACCACTATCATTTTGGGGTTATGCATTAGAGACAGCTGCATTCACATTAAAAAGGGCACCGTCTAAATCCGTTGAGATCATACTGTATGAACTGTGGTTTAGCAAGAAACCTAAGCTGTCGTTTCTTAAAGTTTGGGGTTGCAATGCTTATGTGAAAAAGTTCCATCTTGGTAAACTCAAACCCAAGTCAGAGAAGTGCGTCTTCATAGGATACCCAAAAGTAACTGTTGGGTACACCTTCTATCACAGATCTGAAGGCAAGATATTTGTTGCTGAGAATGGATCCTTTCTAGAGAAGTAGTTTCTCTCGAAAGAAGTGAGTGGGAGGAAAGTAGAACTTGATGAGGTAACTGTACCTGCTCCCTTATTGGAAAGTAGTTCATCACAGAAATCTGTTTCTGTGACTCCTACACCAATTAGTGAGGAAGCTAATGATGATGATCATGTAACTTCAGATCAAGTTACTACCGAACCTCATAGGTCAACTAGAGTGAGATCCACACCAGAGTGGTACGGTAATCCTGTTCTGGAGGTCATGTTAATTGACCATGACGAACCTACAAACTATGAGGAAGCGATGATTGATACATCTCCGTCGTATCTACTTTTCCAAACACTTTTTCCCTTGTTTTGGACTCTAACTTGTATGATTTGAATGGAACTAACCCGGACTGACGTTGTTTTCAACAGAACTACCATGATGTTGTTTTATGTGCAGAAAACAAAAGTTCTTGGAATGACCTGAAACTCCATGGAATATCTTACAATAAATAATAAAAAATCCTTGCCAAAGATGAAGACCAGGGGGCCCACACCCCTTCCACGAGGATGGGGGGCGCGCCCGCCCCCTACCTCGTGGGCCCCCTGGAGACCTCCCGACTCCAACTCCAACTCTATATATCTGCTTTCTGGGAGAAAAAAATAGGAGAGAAGATTTCATCGCGTTTTACGATACGGAGCCGCCGCCAAGCCCTAAAACCTCTCGGGAGGGCTGATCTGGAGTCCGTTCGGGGCTCCGGAGAGGGGAATCCGTCGCCATCGTCATCACCAACCATCCTCCATCACCAATTTCATGATGCTCACCGCCGTGCGTGAGTAATTCCATCGTAGGCTTGCTGGACGGTGATGGGTTGGATGAGATTTATCATGTAATCGAGTTAGTTTTGTTAGGGTTTGATCCCTAGTATCCACTATGTTCTGAGATTGATGTTGCTATGACTTTGCTATGCTTAATGCTTGTCACTAGGGCCCGAGTGCCATGATTTCAGATCTGAACCTATTATGTTTTCATCAATATATGAGAGTTCTTGATCCTATCTTGCAAGTCTATAGTCACCTATTATGTGTTATGATCCGTTAACCCCGAAGTGACAATAATCGGGATACTTATCGGTGATGACCGTGGTTTGAGGAGTTCATGTATTCACTATGTGCTAATGCTTTGTTCCGGTTGTCTATTAGAAGGAGACCTTAATATCCCTTAGTTTCCATTAGGACCCCACTGCTACGGGAGGGTAGGACAAAAGATGTCATGCAAGTTCTTTTCCATAAGCACGTATGACTATATTCAGAATACATGCCTACATTACATTGACGAATTGGAGCTAGTTCTGTGTCACCCTATGTTATGACTGTTACATGATGAACCGCATCCGGCATAATTATCCATCATTGATTCGATCCCTACGAGCTTTCCATATATTGGTTTACGCTTATTTACTTTCCCGTTGCTATTGTTACAATCACTACAAAATACCAAAATCATTACTTTGCTTTCGTTACTCTTTTGTTACCGTTACCATCACTATCATATTACTTTGCTACTAAACACTTTGCTGCAGATACTAAGTTTCCAGGTGTGGTTGAATTGACAACTCAGCTGCTAATACTTGAGAATATTCTTTGGCTCCCCTTGTGTCGAATCAATAAATTTGGGTTGAATACTCTACCCTCGAAAGCTATTGTGATCCCCTATACTTGTGGGTCATCAAGACTAATTTCTGGCGCCATTGCCGGGAGCATAGCTCTATTCTTTGAGTCACTTGGGATTTATATCTGCTGGACACTATGAAGAACTTGAAAGATGCTAAGACAACAATTTATCCCTCAACTACGAGGGGAGGTAAGGAACTGCCATCTAGCTCTGCACTTGATTCACCTTCTGTTATGAGTAAGCTTGCGACACCTAAACCTGCTTCTGCTGTTCGTTCTGATATATCGCATGTTATTGATGATGCTACTTCTGCTATACATGATACTTATGATGAAACTACCTCTATGCCTGATACTACTATGCCACTTAGTGATTTTCTCGAGGAATGACTTGCTAGGGCTAGAGAGATTGAAAATATTGAATTTGATTATGATGATGAAAGTGATGATGAAGAATCACTTGTTATTCCTGAGGGTTATTTATTTGGTCAAGAAGCTTCTTTAGCTATTTTAGCTTGCAAAGATAGATATGAACTCAAAAGGTTATTAGCTAAATGGAATAAGCAATCTCTAAATGCTAGGATGAAACCTAACCCTGCTTTTGCTCCTTCACCTATCTTTGTTACTGATAAGGATTATGAATTCTCTGTTGATCCTGATATAATTACTTTGGTTGAATCTGATCCTTTTCATGGCTATGAATCTGAAACTTTTGTGGCACATCTTACTAAATTAAATGATATAGCCACCCTGTTCACTAATGATGAGAGATCTCGCTACTTTTATATCCTTAAAATATTTCTGTTCTCTTTAAAGGGTGATGCTAAGATATGGTTTAATTCTCTTGATCCTAGTTGTGTGTGTAGTCCCCAGGATATGATTTACTACTTCTCTGCTAAATATTTCCCTGCTCATAAGAAACAAGCTGCTTTAAAGGAAATATACAACTTTGTGCAAATTAAAGAAGAGAGTCTCCCACAAGCTTGGGGGAGGCTTCTCAAGTTACTTAATGCTTTGCCTGATCATCCTCTTAAGAAAAATGAAATACTTGATATCTTTTATAATGGACTAACCGATGCTTCCAGAGATTACCTGGATAGTTGTGCTGGTTCTCTTTTCAGGGAAAGAACACCGGATGAAGCTGAAATCTTATTGAATAATATGTTGACAAATGAAAATAATTAGGCACCTCCTGAGCCAGCTCCTGCTCCAATTAATGATCCTATTCCTAAACCAACTCCGAAGAAGAGAGGTGTTCTATTTCTCAGTCCCGAAGATATGCAAGAGGCAAAGAAATCTATGAAAGAAAAAGGTAATAAAGCTGAAGATGTTAAGAATTACCTCCTATTGAAGAAATACATGGTCTTAATTTACCGCCTATTGAAGAAACATATGATCTTAATCCTTTATTTATTGAAGAACCTCCAGATCTCGATAACCCGACATAGGTAGTAAAGGTAAATTCTCTCTATAGATATGATAAAGCTGTAATCCCACTTACTAAAATTGCTAGCCCATGCTTAGATGAGTTTGATAAATTTATGGCTAAGCAAGAAGACTTTAATGCTTATTTTGGTAGACAATTAAAATACAATTCAAATATGCTTGGACACTTGGGTGATTATATGGCTAATGTCAAAGGTGAACTTAAACTTATTAGTAAACATGCTTCCATGGTTACCACTCAAGTAGAACAAGTACTTAAAGGTCAAAAGGAATAGCTCAATGAGATGAATAGTAAGGAAAATAATTATGTTGTTAAAGTGGCTACTAGAACTGGTAGAATGACTCAGGAACCTTTGTATCCTGAAGGCCACCCTAAGAGAATTGAGCAAGATTCTCAGAGAAAAAATATTGATGCATCTAGTTCTTCTAAAAGGAAGAAAAAGAAAAATGATAGAACTGTGCAAACTCCTAGTGAACCTATTGCTGAACCACCTGATAATCCAAATGATATCTCTATGTCTGATGCTGAAACACAATCTGGCAATGAACATGAACCTAATGAAAATGTTAATGATGATGTTCATGATGATGCTCAACCTAGTAATGATAATGATGTAGAAATTGAACCTCCTATTGATCTTGATAACCCACAATCAAAGAATCAACGTTATGATAAGAAAGACTTTGTTGCTAGGAAACATGGTAAAGAAAGAGAGCCTTGGGTTCAGAAACCCATGCATTTTCCTCCCAAACCATCTAAGAAAAAGGATGATGAGGATTTTGAGCGCTTTGCTGAAATGATTAGACCTATCTTTTTGCGTATGTGATTGACCGATATGCTCAAAATGAATCCTTATGCTAAGTACATGAAAGATATTGTTACCAATAAAAGAAAGATACCAGAAGCTGAAAATTTCCACCATGCTTGCTAATTATACTTTTAAGGGTGAAATACCAAAGAAACTTGGAGATCCAGGAGTACCTACTATACCATGCTCCATTAAAAGAAACTATGTTAAAACTGCTTTATGTGATCTTGGAGCCAGTGTTAGTGTCGGGGAAACTGAATCCACGAACACCTATGGGGCCAGCGGACCGGGCCCCTT
>NC_041388.1:79367158-79414354 GCF_002162155.2 Triticum dicoccoides
GAAGATCACACGAAGAGCAGATCGAGGCGAAGCACACGAGCAGTTTACCCAGCTTCGGAGCTCTCCGGAGAGATAACACTCCTACTGTTGCTTGTTTGATTATCTTGTGTTCTTGCTCGCGAGAGCTAAGTGTCCCTGACTTACGAATGAATCGAACCCTCTCTACGTTGCGCATGGGCCTCCTTTTATATGCTCAAGGGGTCACCGACAGGTGGCAACGCAGAGAAGGGTACCACTGTAAAAAGTGGGGTGGCTGGTACAGTTACTTGTACACTGCACCCTACCTAACCCTGACGGCAGGGGACAAGGGCATTAAATGCCCGTCTGGGTCGCCCAAATAGTGCAGAAAAGGACCGTTAGGGGCGCCACCGTTCGCCACGATGGCGATTTTGTCAGCTTCGCATGCCACTGCGCACCGCTGGCTGCACAGCCTCCCGCCACGCGCGCCTGGAGAGGCCCCCAGAGCGACACGTTGGTGGATGCGTTGAAGCGTGGGCACAGAGTGGCCGCCTGCCGCGGCAAGCGCCTTGCCGCTGCTGTTATTTTGTCGGGTCCGGAAGCTTGTCGCTCACCGGGCCTCGAGGTACCTTGGTTGGTCTTCCCGGCAAGCTCCTCTTGCCAGGGCCTTGTTGCCTTGCCGGAGCGCGTGGCCCGTCGCGGCAAGTTCCTTGGAGTGCCTTGGTTGGCCTTCCCGGCAAGCTCCTCTTTCCGGGGCCTTGTCTCCTGAGCTTAAATACTTTGTTCTTGAATGGCTCCAAGGGAACCACGGAGGATCTTGGCACTCGCCCGGCAAGCCTTGCCGCGGGGTGCTGCAACTGCCCGTGCACAAGTTCGGGGTACTAGGGTACCCCTATTCTAGTACACCGACAGGAGCCCCTGGGCCTGGGCCAGACACGGTGCCGAGCGCTGTTGGGCCAGGCCCAAGATAGGGCACGGTCACACGCGGACTGGGCCACGCCGAATCTCGCTCCGTATCCACCGCGCTCTCCCCTAACGGCACGCGTTGAATGCGGCGTCGTGGGAGAGATCGTGGGTGGTTCTTTATTCGGAAGGGCGAAATGTCCGCCCCGTCCCTCTTTATAAGCAGAGGAAACAGGGGCAGTTCGTTCCCCCTCGCTGGTTGCTACTACTCCATCTCCATGAACCTCCGCCGCTCCCCCCCTTCTTCTCGAAGCCGAGAGAGCAGCGCTCTGCCCCCCATGGCCACCAGCATCACCAACGCCGTCGACCTCCCCCACCACCTCCGCCATGGCTCCGAAAGCCGACAAGGGAAAGGGCGTGAAGTCGGCCGAGGCGCAGCGGCTCACGGCGCTGCGGAAGGAGCGGGCGATCTTCTCCCCCCAGCTCGGCGTGAAGGAGCTGAGGGAGTACTTCTACCTCTTTTGGGCGACGGAGACGCGGGCGCATCCGCGCACGAGGGTACTCCCGGCCGCTGCTTCGGAACTGGCTCCAAACGGGTACCCATTCTTCGCGCTGTTCTTCTATTGCGGGCTCTGCCCGCCCTTCTCGGAGTTCTTCTGCGATATCATGAACACCTACGGCTTCCGCCTCCTTGATTTCACCCCAACGCTGTTCTGACCATGGCAGTTTTCGCACATTTGTGCGAAAACTTTGTCGGAGTCCACCCCAATGTTGCCCTTTTCCGCCACTTCTTCATACCTCGGGTAGAGAGAGGAGAGCCGCTTGCCGGAGGGATCGCCTGGATCTCGAGAGTCGGCAAGAAGGAGGCGTACTTGGAGGGTGAGCTCCGCAGCAAGTGGGAGGAGTGGAGAGCGGAGTGGTGCTGGATTGTCGAGGAGAATCCGCAGCCCTTCACCGCCATGCGCCAAGCTCCAATAGTGCGCGGCAATGACTGGAGCAACGTGGCCCCGGAAGACGAGAGGCTGAAGATCGCCATTACTAGGATCCTTCGCCTCAGGCTTGCCGAGCTCATTGTAGGCACTGAAGGCGCAGATTTCCTCTGCCGCCGCATCGCCCCCCTGCAGGAGAGGGGGAGGCCCGCCTGGGAATTCAAGAACTCGGCGGACATCATGAGGCTGCGGCCGGGCCTCAACTACAACTTCATAGTCTTGGAGTTGGATGCAATGCTCCTGGAGTTGTTCAAACGCGATCCTCAGCACCCATTCACACTGCCGAGGGGCGTCATTCCATTGTGCAACAATTCTTCGCTTGATCGGATCCGCGCCATGATGCCGTTGTGCGATTCACACGGAATCGTTCCAACTTGGCGAGAGCCTGCGGATGACGTCGTGCAAGCGTTCTTCGACAACTTGGAAGAAGTGCCGGTCCACGCTGACGAGCAGAAGAGCCTCACCCGTGACACCACCGACGAGGAGCTGCAGCGCATCGCCACTAGGGCGGAAGAGGTTGCGGCCGCAGCTACCGCGGGCACGTTCGGGTTCACTGTGGAGGAGGCAGAGGCGACAGAGGCGGCAAACCTCGCCGAGCGCGCGGAGTTCATTGACGAGGAAGAGCCTGCCGGTTCTGAAGCTGAGCCGAGCGAGGCCGGCGAGGAGGAGCCCGAGCCTTCAGAAAGCTTGCCGCAGGCAGAGCCCCCGGCCCCGCCAAGAAGGCGTCTTCGCAGGGCCGTGGACATAGCGGGGCGGCAGTCGGGCCAACAGCCGCCGAGCCGTGCGACACGCTCTACCGCGGCAAGCAATGTTGCCGCGGGAGCGCCTCATGGAGCAGCGGCAACTGGAGCGGGATCTTCCCGGGCCACCGCCACCACCCCCGCCAAGCGGGCAAGGGATCCTACTCCTCCGCCTTGCCGCGCCGGAGGGGAGCCGGACTTCGATCTTTCCGCGCTCAGCTCCGACGAGGAGGAAGAAGAGTAAGTTTCTTTGGTGCTCTTGTAGTTCTTCAACCTTGCTGTTTTTATCTTGTATCTGACTTGCTTCAATCTGGACTCCTTTCTTTTCAGGACGCTGGCCCAGCGAGCGGCAAAGAGGGCCAAGGCCGCGGTGATTGTCATCGAAGATGACCCCACCGTGTCAGCAGGGGGTGGGTCCGAGACCACCTTGACGGACCTGGCAACCACTCCTCAAAGCAGTCCCCAGCGCAGCCCCCAGCGTAAGCTCATAGTTAGCTTTCTGCTGTCAGGCGCGCATGAGTGCTTTTTCCTTTGTTGACATCTTGCTTGTTGATTTGTTTAGGAGCAGAGCAGCCACATCAGGAGCGCCCGGAAGCTGGTCCCGAAGTGCCATCTGCTTCATCTACGCCGCCAAGGGAGGAGTTCCCGGTAAGGGAGCGCTCTCTGGCAAGGGGCAGCACCGTCGATCCTGCGGCGGCCGAGACCGCAACTGCAGATCTTGGCACAGGTAATTCACTTGTCCAAAAACTTTCCCTTGGGTTCTTCTTCTTCTGATTTTGTTATTGCATATTTGCTTGACTTTTTCTTCCTTCTTCGTTCTTCAGATCCATCTGCCGTGGAGCCAATGGAGATAGAGGACGCCGGCGAGGAAGGCGCGCGTGGCAGCAATGACGACGCCGCCGTCAACAAAGAAGGGGCCGGTGCTGATGAGCCCGCCGGCGAAGAGGCCGCCAAGGCTGCCACCGCAGAAGCCGGCGAGGGGTTGGGCGATCGCACTGACGGCCCTGAGGCCGCAGGAGCGCCAGGCGCTGCACCGACCGCCGATCCCTCCGCTGCTGCCGCGGAGCCAGGCTCTGAAGAGCCCCAGCCCGGCGCCTACTTGAAGGCCGGCGATGATATCTTCATCAAGCTACCCTGGGCGTCGAGCTCCAGGGCGCCGGTCGAGGGAGAAACTTTTGATGAGGAGCTGCTCGCCTCCGCGGGCTGTCGTTGGTCGACGCGCCCAACAGCAGTAGTGGCGAGCCTGAGGAGGAGCAGCTATTGCGGAAGCTGCTGTCACTCTACCGCGCCCGACAAGCCAGACTGGCTTCCCGGGAAGCGCTTGTCGCGAAGGCGGGAGTTGATATGGAGAAGCGCGCGGAGGAGCTCCGGGGCCACAATCAAGAAACTCTCCGGTCCCTGGCACAGGAGCGGGAGTGACTCGAAGAGGAGCGCACGGCCTTCCTTCTCGACAAGGCCGAAGCTGAGGAGGAACAAAGGCTGGCCGCCGAGAAGCAGTCCGCGCGAGAAGGCGAATTGGTGCAGCGGAAGGCCAACCTCGACAGCTACGAGGAGGAGCTCGCCGAGCGCGAGCAAGCACTTGGCGAGGCGCTCAAGGAAGCAAAGGACGCTGCCGCAATCGCAGAGGCCGCCAAGAAAGAGCTGGAGGAGAAGGTGGCGCAGCTGGAGGCCAACATTGGGAAGAGCGGCGAGGAGCTTGCCGCGCTCAAGCGTGAGCGTGAGAAGGATGCTGCCGCCCACGGTGAGCTGCAAGGTCTTCTCGCTGAGAGGGGCAAGGAGCTCAGCGCCGCCAAGGATTCCAATGCGGACCTGGAGTTGAAGCTGGCCACGCTGATGCAGACGCTGGAGGCCGCCAAGGAGCGGGAGAAGACCTTGTCGGAGAAGGTCAAAGCTGACAAGGCGCTGCTGGAGAGCATCGCAGTTACCCAAAACTCGTTCAGAGATACTGTGGAGCACTGGACCGAGGGTCTGGTGAATATTGCCGCAGTCATCAACGAGGAGCTGGCGCAGCTGGGGATGGAGGACTTTGGGTATCCCTACGACGAGAATCTCCAAACCAGCGCCAAGCTCAGCCTGTTCTTCAAGGGCGTGGCGACGGCACTCCAGCGGCTCCGGGAGAGGATCCCAAAGCAGCTGGCCAACGAGTCGCGCAAAATCTGCGCCGGGGTTCTCCAGAAGGTGCTGATGAAGGTGGCCTTCCGCAATCAAGGCCTCAGCTTCACCAACGTCCTCAAGTCCTTGCCGCCAGACGCCGATCAGGATGCACTCAAGGCCCTTGTCGCACCCATTGTGGACAAGGTGAGCGAGATCAAGAGGGTTGAGGGCGACCGCGTAGACTAGGCCGCCCATTTCTTCTTTTTCCTTGTCGCTGCTAATCATGTTATGAAAACAGTGTGTTAGAGCTGCGGCAAGTTATCTTGTAATATAACTTTATTTCTGTTATCAATTGCTATGTTATTTCCTCTACTAGATTCCTTCCTTTGTATGTTTTTACCCTACGCTTCTAGGGAACTTGTCGGCGCAGGCGCCCGAGCCGCGAGCGCTGAGTGCGGAACGTCAGCAGCCTGCTGGCGGCGCTGCTTCCGACAAGAAACCTTGTCGCGACTAGATGCAGCACACTTAAGTTGTTGAGCGGACTCGAAACAAAGTAAGGGCGCAACTAGCCACGAGTTGGTTCCTCCGCGCACAGGTTTTCCATACAAAGCAGGGTCGTTCGAGGAAGATAACTCAAAACTTTAAAAACTGATTGCTCAAACTTTGGCAACTTAGCTTTTCTGTCGTTTGCTTCCCGGCAAGGCAAAACTTTTCTTGAGCGACGCCTGGTCCATAACAAAATCTTCTCCTTCCCCCCGGCAAACTTGTGTGCGAGGGAACCTTCTTTTCCTTTGTTGAAAAGAAGAAAGAAGAGAAAATAAAGATATGGAGCCCTTCGGCTCGTTATTGCTTACCGGATGTAGGTGCTGCACAAAGTGTCAGATAACGCATGCAAGAAAGGAACTAATGCATGAAATGGACAAGTTGTGCGAAGCACATGGGGTTTTGTTTATGCACGGGATCTGCGCCCGGCTTTGTACAAAGGATTACATGCAACAGCGGCAAGACTTGTACAAAAGGTGGTTGTCGGAACGGGTTCTGGCAACCGCGCCCTACGGGAAAAACTTACGAAGATGTTCTATGTTCCAGGAGTTGCTCACCGGAATGCCATCTTCGGTTTCAAGGCGGACAGCGCCGGGCCTTGTGACTCGTTTGACCCGATAAGGGCCTTCCCACTTTGGCGTCAACTTGTTGGAATTCTTGGCGGACTGAACGCGCCAAAGAACAAGGTCGCCTTCCTCGAAGCTTCTGGCCTTAACTTTGCGGCTATGGTAGCGGCGCAAAGCTTGCTGGTATCGAGCAGCTCGTACAGCAGCCTGAAGACGATCTTCCTCAAGGAGCAACGCGTCGTCTTGTCGCAGCTGTTCTTGCTCAAGCTCATCATAAGCGAGCACTCGAGGCGATCCGTATATGAGTTCCGTGGGGAGAACTGCCTCCGCTCCATAGACTAGAGCGAAAGGCGTCTGGCCAGTGGCTCGATTTGGCGTCGTTCTGATCGACCAAAGAACCACCGGCAGCTCCTCGATCCAGTTTCTTCCGCACTTGCGCAGCCTGTCGAAAGTTCTGGTCTTGAGCCCGCGCAGCACTTCAGCATTTGCCCTCTCTGCTTGACCGTTGCTTCTCGGATGAGCAACAGAAGCAAAGCAGACCTTGGCGCCAAGGTCTTGGACGTACTGCATGAAGGTGCGGCTCGTGAATTGCGTGCCGTTGTCGGTGATGATCCTGTTAGGGATCCCAAAACGGCAAACAATTGACCTGAAGAACTTGACTACTGACTGTGCTGTCACCTTCCTCACTGGCTGCACTTCCGGCCACTTTGTGAACTTGTCGATTGCGACGTACAAGTACTCAAAGCCCCCAACAGCTCGGGGGAAAGGGCCAAGGATATCGAGCCCCCAGACCGAAAATGGCCAGGATAAAGGGATCGTCTGGAGAGCTTGAGCTGGCTGGTGTATCTGTTTGGAGTGGAACTGGCACGCTTCACACTTGGTTACTTGTGCAGTTGCATCCTGGAGGGCTGTCGGCCAAAAGAAACCTTGCCGAAAAGCTTTGCCGGCAAGTGCTCTTGCGCCAATGTGGTGGCCACATATGCCTCCATGTATCTCTGCCAACAGCTTTTGTCCATCTTCCCGGCAAATACACTTCAATTTCACACCGTTGAGTCTTCTTCTGTACAGTATGCTATCGACAAACTAGTACATACTTGACTGCCGCGCTACTTTTTCCGCTTCTTCTTGCTCTTCGGGAAGTTCTCCTGTCTGAAGGAAATGGACAATCTGCTGTGCCCATGCTGGAGTTTGTGGCTCGACAACAAGGACTAAAGGCACATCTGCTACTACGGGAACATCCGCTTCTACGGCGAGGACTTGCGGCCCTGCCGGAGCTTGATGTTCCCCGGCAAGCTTGCCGGAGCAAAACTTGTCGGGAGCGTCTGCTTCAACGGAACAAACCATAAGGCTTGCCGGAGCAGACTGCCCCTCAGCA
Organism: Triticum dicoccoides; assembly: GCF_002162155.2. Lineage (NCBI taxonomy): Eukaryota > Viridiplantae > Streptophyta > Magnoliopsida > Poales > Poaceae > Triticum > Triticum dicoccoides. Next base: position 79,374,327 of record NC_041388.1, read on the forward strand.
TCCTTGGTGTTGATCTTGGGGACTTTCTTGGCGGCGGCTTCGGGGAGCTCTGCTAGAAAGTAGTCACCAGAAACCAACTTCCTCTTCTTGCTCTGTCCAGTTGATGGTGTTACGGATGGTTGAGTCAACTTGAGCACAAAGATCCCTAGTTCCACAGGTAACTTTAGTGCGGCGCACTTTGACAGGCCATCAGCAATGTCATTCTGAGCTCTTGGGATATCCTCCATCTGTAGGCCGTCAAAGTGCTCTTCTAGCTTCCTCACTTCATCAACATATGCTTCCATCAATGGACTCTGGTAGTTCTTGTTCACTTGGCGGACGACAAGCTATGAGTCACCCCTGATAATGAGCTTCTTGATCCCAAGGTCTGCTGCGATTCTGAGACCGGCAAGCAATCCTTCATACTCTGCAGTATTGTTGGTTGCTTGCTCCTTGGGAAAGTGCATCTGGACTACGTACTTGAGGTGCTCTCCGGTGGGCGCGACAAGCAGCACGCCCGCACCGGCGCCTTGCAGCGAGAAGGCACCATCAAAGTACATCAGCCACTCTTTGCTTGCCTCTTTGACGGGGATGCTCGTCTTTGGAATTTCTTCATCTGGTGTTAGCGTCCATTCTGCTATGAATTCTACCAATGCTCTGCTTTGGATAGTTCAAGTGCTCTCAAACTTGATGCCAAAGCTTGACAGTTCCAGTGCCCACTCGACAATCTTGCCTGTCGCTTCTGGATTTTGTAGTATCCTCTTCAGCGGAAAGCGAGTGACGACTGTGGTCTCATGTGCTTGGAAGTAATGGCGCAGCTTTCTCGAGGCCATGAGGAGGACGAAAAGCAACTTCTGTACACCGGAGTACCTTGATCTAGCCCCCTGTAGTAGGGAACTGACAAAGTAAACTGGACGCTGCACCATTCTCTTCTGCATCTTATCATGCTCCTGCGCAGATCCATCTTTGTCGGGACCAGAGCTTGTCGGCGAAGCCCCCTGCTTGTCGCTGGATGCAACTGCCGTGGTTGCTGGCTCATCATCTGCCTCCCTCTCCACCACTAACACAGCACTAACCACTTGATTGGTTGCCGCTATATACAGCAGCAACTTCTCTTGCGGCTTAGGTGTGACAAGTGTTGGAGTGGAGGACAGGTATCTCTTCAAGTCCTGCAGCGCAGCCTCCGCCTCCGGAGTCCATTTTATTGGACCTGCCTTTTTCAAAATTTTGAAAAATGGCAGGGCGCGCTCAGCAGATCTAGAGATAAACCTGCTGAGAGCAGCCACGCAACTGGCAAGCCTTCGTACATCCTTGACGCGCTTTGGTGCTTCGATCTGCTCAATGGCCTTGATCTTGTCGGGATTGGCTTCAATTCCCCGCTGAGACACGAAGAACCCGAGAAGCTTGCCGGAAGGGACTCCAAACACGCACTTCTCAGGGTTAAGCTTGAGGTTGATCTTGTGCAGATTTGCAAATGTCTCGTCTAAATCTTGAATCAGGGTCGCCCTATTCTTGCTCTTGACCACTATGTCATCCATGTAGGCTTCCACATGTCTGTGCATCTGCGGCTCAAAAGCGTGGTGGACTACCCTTGCGAATGTTGAACCAGCATTCTTCAAACCGAAAGGCATCCGTACGAAGCAGTATGTGCCACACGGGGTGATAAATGCGGTTTTCTCTTCATCCTCTTTTGCCATGAAGATCTGATGGTATCCTGAATATGCATCAAGAAATGAAAGCAAATCACATATGGCTGTGGAGTCAACAATCTGGTCAATGCGCGGCAAGGGAAATGGGTCTTTGGGACAAGCTTTATTAACATCAGTGAAGTCAATACAAAGCCTCCATTTCTCGTTAGCCTTGCGCACGACAACAGGATTGGCCAACCACGTGGGATGGAGCACTCCTCTGACAAGGCCTGCTGCTTCCAACTTCTTGATTTCTTCTGCGATGAATTCTTGGTGCTCCACTGCCTGTTTCCTGACTTTCTGCTTGGCGGGCCACGCATGAGGACAGACGGCAAGGTGGTGCTCAATTACTTTCCTGGGAACACCGGGGATATCAGACGGTTGCCACGCAAACACGTCGACATTCGCCCGCAGGAAAGCAACGAGCGCGCTTTCCTATTTGGGGTCAAGAGTGGCGCTGATGGTGAAGGTACCACCAGTGCCGTCCTCCTTGGCGGACACCTTCTTGGTCTCAGGTGGAGCTGCCATTGCCTTCTTACACTTGCCGGTGGAGCTCGATGGTGCGTCCTCGACGGTAGCGCAGCACTCCGAAGAGGTGCGCTTGCCGGAGTGGGCATCAGAGCTCTTGCTGGACTTGGTCTTCTTCTTCCCCCCGGGAGCTTCAGCGGCAAGTGTCTTGCGTTCTGCTGCGGCTGCTGCTTCCCGGTAGATCTTGTCGGCACAGATAAGAGCATCCTTCTTGTCGCCAGGGACAGAGATGACACTTATCAGGCCTGGCATTTTCAGTACGTTGTATGCATAGTGAGAGGCTGCCATGAACTTGGCGAGTGCCGGACGGCCAAGGATTCCATTGTAAGGTAATGGAAAGTCAGCAACATCAAATGTGACCCTCTCAGTCCTGAAGTTCAGCTCGCTGCCGAATGTTACCGGCAACGTGATCTTTCCCTTAGGCTTGCTCCTTCCCGGGTTGATTCCTTGAAATGTACCGGTCTCTTCGAGCTCGCTGTCAAGGATCTGGAGTTTCTGGAGCACCGCGGCGGAGATCAGGTTCAAGCCGGCCCCGCCGTCAACTAGCATCTTAGTGACCTTGAGGTTGCGGATTGTTGGTGAAACCAACATCGGCAAGCACCCGACCGCAGTTATGCGATCAGGGTGGTCCTCAATATCAAAGATGATAGGCGTGCTGGACCATTTCAGGGGCCTGCGCGACTCGACGGGTGGTTCTGCTGCATTAACTTCCCGCACCCACTGCTTGAGCTGACAGTGCGAGGTATGCAGAGAAGCACCACCGTCAATGCACAGGACCTCTGTGGCTTTCTAGAACTCCTGCTCATTAGTCTCCTCATCATCCATGTCTTCATCATCGTCGTCATCTTCATCCTTGTCGCGGCCGTGAGGAGGTCTGTCTCCTTGCCGATGCTTGGCCTTGCCGCGGCGTCCTCCTCGACCGGGACGTTTCTTGCCGGATCCCCCAGTACCTTCCCGGGCCTTCTCCTTGTCGCGCCGCTCGTATTCAGCTTTCTGTTGCTCAACAAGCTGCTCGACTTTCCTGCAGCTCTGGAGATCATGGCCCTTGGTGCGGTGGATCTTGCAATACTGCTTGTTGGTGCCGTCCTGCTTGTCGGCGACCGCCACCTCCGTGGCAACCTCCTTGCCGGAGTCACCATCTTTGGCTTTCTTGGCGTCACCACCGTTGCCGGACTGCTCAACAACTAGCACCTCTTTGCCTTTCCTCCTCCTGTTGTTCCGCCGCCGGTTTTTCCTTGCCGGGGCAGCATCTTCACTGTCAGATCCTCCCGCTCCTACATTCTCTCCGGGGAGTGTCCTCCCTTCCTCAGCACGTGCACACTTGTCGGCCAGTGCATATAACTCACTGACGTCCCTGATCTTAAACATCGCCATTTCCTCCCGCATCCTGCAGTTTCGCACGTTCTGATGGAACGCGCTGATCACCGCGGCAGGGTGGACGTCTGGGATGTTGTGCTGCACACTGCTGAATCTCTGAATGTACTTGCGCAGGGGCTCTCCTTCCTTCTGGGGCGAGCAGATGAAGATCACTCTCCTAGCCATGAGGCTTGTGTCCTCCTGTGAATGCGCCGACAAACTGATGGCACAGATCAGCCCAAGAGGATATGGAGTTGTCCGGCAAGTGCATGAGCCAGGATCTGACGTTGGGCTTGAGCACCAGCGGGAAGTAGTTGGCAAGGATCTTGTCATCCCGTCCCCCGGCATCCTGCACCGCAATGGTGTAGATGCTGAGGAACTCCGACGGATGCGTCTTGCCGTCGTACTTCTCTGGTACGTCTAGCTTGAAGTTCTTTGTGCTGGGCCACTGGACTTGCCGCAGCTCACGAGTGAACGCAGGGCAACCTACCGCGTACGGCAGATCGCCTGGTTCCCCTGGCGCATGCATGTCAACAGAGGGCCCAGCGCGCTTGTCGGATTGACGTCGCGCTTCTCTTCGGCGCTCGATGCGATTTCGAGCGTCTTCTTGTTGTCGATCATGAAGAACTTGGCGCTGATCGCGACGAGCTCGTGGATCCGACGATGCGGTGGAGTCGCTGTCGAGGTGGATCCGGCGAGTCAGCGATCTTGGCCTTCGGGGAGGTGATTGCATGGTAGTTGCACCTCCACCCGTTTCGTCGCCCCCGGCTCGCGCCCGGCAACCCTGCCGCGGCGGCGACGCGCTCGGCCGCCGTGGAGTGTCGCCGTTGGCGTAGCCGATGAGACTCTGAATGGTGGCCCTCCATTCGTTGATCTTGTCCGACGTTGGAGGGTAATCTAGGAGCAGTTGAGCTCGCGCCAAAGCTTCTGCTGGAGTGGTGGGTGGCAGTGGCGGACGGCGCGAGGAGCGGGACGTGCTCGGACTTCTAACTATGTTAGAAGGAGCAGTATCCCGTCCAGGCGACCGTGCCCCGCTCGTGCCAGCACGCTGGAGTGCATGCTGGTCTTGAGTGCCCCGAGATCCACCAGCTTGGTCTTGGCCTATCATGCGTATGGCACTGTGAGTGCCATGACGTTGTTGGTCTTGCGCCTCCTGAGAGTGGCGCGGAACATGTACATTCACTGAGGTTTGTGCAGCCTTGTCCTTGGACTTGGCAGCATCATAAGCTTCCTCGTCGACGTCCATTCTTCCGCCGGCGTCCATTCCACCACCCGTTTGCTCCAACGGTGGCGGAAGTGACGTGGACGGAGCGGCTGCCGCCGAAATCTTCTTCTTCGGTGGCATGTTGATGAAGGGAATGAAGATCTAGCTCGTGTGAACGCCGGACCAGGTTCACACAATCTCGATGCCCCCTACCTGGCGCGCCAAAGATGTCGGGGAAACTGAATCCACGAACACCTATGGGGCCGGCGGACCGGGCCCCTTTCGGTTCGGCGGGGGGCGGAGATCACACGAAGAGCAGATCGAGGCGAAGCACACGAGCAGTTTACCCAGCTTCGGAGCTCTCTGGAGAGATAACACTCCTACTGCTGCTTGTTTGATTATCTTGTGTTCTTGCTCGCGAGAGCTAAGTGTTCCTGGCTTACGAATGAATCGAACCCTCTCTACGTTGCGCATGGGCCTTCTTTTATATTCTCAAGGGGCCACCGGCAGGTGGCAACGCAGAGAAGGGTACCAATGTAAAAAGTGGGGTGGCTGGTACAGTTACTTGTACAGTGCACCCTACCTAACCCTGACGGCAGGGGACAAGGGCATTAAATGCCCGTCTGCGTCGCCCAAACAGTGCACAAAAGGACCGTTAGGGGCGCCACCGTTCGCCACGATGGCGATTTTCTCAGCTTCGCATGCCACTGCGCACCGCTGGCTGCACAGCCTCCCGCCACGCGCGCCTGGAGAGGCCCCCAGAGCGACACATTGGTGGATGCGCTGGAGCGTGGGCACAGAGTGGCCGCCTGCCGCGGCAAGCGCCTTGCCGCTGCTGTTATCTTGTCGGGTCCGGAAGCTTGTCGCTCACCGGGCCTCGAGGCACCTTGGTTGGTCTTCCCGGCAAGCTCCTCTTGCCGGGGCCTTGTTGCCTTGCCGAAGCGCGTGGCGCGTCGCTGCAAGTTCCTTGGAGTGCCTTGGTTGGCCTTCCCGGCAAGCTCCTCTTGCCGGGGACTTGTCTCCTGAGCTTAAATACTTTGTTCTTGAATGGCTCCAAGGGAACCACGGAGGATCTTGGCATTCGCCCGGCAAGCCTTGCCGCGGGGTGCTGCAACTGCCCATGCACAAGTTCGGGGTACTAGGGTACCCCTATTCTAGTACACCGATAGTTAGTGTTATGCCTCTCTCTTTATATCATAGACTTGACTTGAATAAGTCGACACCTACTGAAATATCTTTGCAAATGGCTGATAAATCAACTGCTATACCTGTCGGTATTTGTGAGGATGTGCCTGTTGTGGTTGCAAACGTTACTATTTTGACGGACTTTGTTATTCTTGATATTCCCGAGGAGGATAGTATGTCTATTATTATTGGAAGACCTTTTCTTAATACTGCAGGGGCTGTTATTGTTTGCAATAAAGGCAATGCCACTTTTCATGTTAATGGTAATGAGCATATGGTACACTTTCCGAGGAAACAACCTCAAGTTCATAGTATCAATTCTATCAGAAAAATTCCATCGATTATATTTGGAGGTTTTGAATTTCCTCTTCCTACTGTCAAGAAGAAATATGATATTCTTATTATTGGGGATGTGCATATCCCCGTTGAGATAACATAGTGTTATTCGAAATTTCTCCGGTTCCATGTTATTCGGAATGAGTTTGTTAACAAGACTTGATCAACCTTGTTAGTGGATTCCTTTTGACGAGCATGAGATGGATGAAACTAGAAGCACAACCTTCTGTACCCTCTTTATACTTTCTGTTATTTAGTTGAAATAAAGTAAAAATAGTATTTTTTTTGTCGGTTTCCTGATTTATCCGTGCAATATAAAAATGTCCCGAAAATAAAAGTCCTCAGAATGACATGCCAATTCAATATGATTTTTTCGGGAATATTTGAGGATTTATGGTGCAAAAATTACCGCGGGGGGAGCTGCCACCTGGTCACGAGGGTGGAGTGCGCGCCCTGCCCCCCTGGGCGCGCCCCCTGCCTCATGGGCCCACGGTGGCCCTCCTCCACTTATTCCTGCACCCATCCTCTTCTTCTTCCTCCCGCACACACGAAAAACCAACTTAAACCCGAGTCCAAGCTCACTTTGTTGCCATTTTCGATCTCCTTGCTCAAAGCACCTCTCACAAAACTGCTTGGGGAGATTGTTCCTTGAAAATGATGAGGAGATTTTTGAGAGGCTCATCGAGCCAAAGCTCGAAGGAAAAGGCACCGAAGCCTAAGTATAATTTGCCGCGCACCGCAGAGGTTCGGGCTTGTGAATGGCCTTCCTAGGATTTCTTAAGAGCAGCCGGGATTTATGAAGATTTTCATGAGTTGGCTCAGACTGCAGGTCTTACCGCCTTCCTCCACGACCAATCCGATCAGTATCTCTTGCTCACAAATACCTTTGTGCAAAACTTTCATTTTCATTCTAAGAACTCACCACCTATGGTGGAATTTCATTTATATGATGAGCATAAGGAGATGGCACTTTATGATTTCTGTCGGATTTGTTTAGTCCCTTTTGGGGGCAAGACAGAAGAACCACATCGTGATGATGTGGAGGGATTTATTGACACTATCACTGTAGGGGAAACAAGGAAGGTTTCCGATGCACGAATCACTAGCATACATTTTCCTGTTTTTCGCTACTTTGCATTATTTGCTAGTCGTTGCTTAATTGGCCGCGGAAACTATGGAAACCTGAGTATCCCTGATATTATTATTTTGCACCACGGCTTATACGGTGATAACTATTTTAGTATGGGCGGCATTATTGCTAGACGGTTAAGTATGAACCGTACTAAGGGTCCCATATTTGGAGGCATCTATGCTACATGCCTAGCTGCACATTTTAACATACCTATTAGGCATGCTAAGAAGGAAGAAAAAGTGCTGCCTCGTGTTTACCTAGATTATAAAAGTATGGTGGCACATGATTTTATTATTAAGAATAGGGCAGGAGAGCCTAAATATCATTTGTTCTTTAATAAACATCATCCTGAGACTATTACCTTGCCTGCTCCTTCTTTGTTTGATTTGACTGTAGGCACGTACCTTGTTCCGTTGACGACTATTCATGCCTACCGGAACCCTACACCAGCCGAGGAGCCAGAACCGGAACCACAATTTGATCCTTCACGACAGTCTAACTATCAGTGGGATCCAGAGATGATTGCCCGCCAGTGGTAATCGGAGCCTTCTTCTTCCTCATCGCAGTACGACCCCAACTATTATTATGGATATCAGCCAGGCCAGCCGTGGCCATAAACCAACTTAGGCCAAAAGCCTAAGCTTGGGGGAGTACGTATTTCTCGCCGACATTACATTTATGTTCACACACACTCATTGCTAGATGTCGGTGCTCATACTTTTTCATTGTATCATCCATGCTAGTTTATTTCCTTTTATGCTTTCTTCTTGTGTGTTTAATAAACCTTAAGAAAAACTAAAAAAATTAGTTGTAGCTTTTAATTAATTTACTTTCCATGCTTGTAGTAGTAATTAAAAAGAAAACCCAAAAATATTTCCAGTTCTTCTTTTGCTTGTTGGGAGCTTTCCCGTGTAAATAGTTTTATTTCTTTTCTTTCTTTGGGGGTGTCGGTGTCAAAATCTGCGGATCTTGGGTAGGGGGTCCCGAACTGTGCGTCTAGGCCGGATGGTAACAGGAGACAAGGGACACAATGTTTTACCCAGGTTCGGGCCCTCTTGATGGAGGTAAAACCCTACGTCCTGCTTGATTAATATTGATGATATGGGTAGTACAAGAGTAGATCTACGACGAGATCAAGGAGGCTAAACCCTAAAATCTAGCCTATGGTATGATTGTTGTATGATGAAGTTGTCCTACGGACTAAAACCCTCCGGTTTATATAGACACCGGAGAGGGTTAGGGTTACACAAAGTCGGTTACAATGGTAGGAGATCTTGAATATCCGCATCGCCAAGCTTGCCTTCCACGCCAAGGAAAGTCCCATCCGGACATGGGACGAAGTCTTCAATCTTGTATCTTCATAGTCCTGGAGTTCGGCTGAAGGTATTGTCCGGCTACCCGAACACCCCCTAATCCAGGACTCCCTCAGTAGCCCATGAACCAGGCTTCAATGACGACGAGTCCGGCGTGCAAATTGTCTTCGGCATTGCAAGGCGGGTTCCTCCTCCAAAATCTTCATAAAAGTTTGTAAACACCAAGAGTAGTGTCCGACTCTGCAAAATAAGTTTCCACGTATTGCCACAGAGAGAATAATATTAGCACAAATCTAATCTGCTGACGTACTCCGCAGCGTGACATCACACTACGGCCAAGCCTTTGTTCGAATCGTTTTTGCTTTTCCACCTCAGCGTGTTTTGCGAGGCGGTTTCCTTGGCACGTCTTGTCAAAGCAGAGATCGTGTCCCCTTCATTTACATGATTCTCATCAATACGGACGTGGGTAACCCAACCGCGCCACTTATCACGGCGCTTGGGAGGCAAGCGAGTTTTACTAGGCTGGTGGGGATGCATAGTCGCATCCGCCCATATAAGGGGATAAGGATCCACCTTTTTACCTACGCCTTCTTCCTCCTTTGCCTATCCATCTTCTGCGCACCCGAGCTCCAGGGCCCAAGCCCGCACTTCCTACCTCAACCCTCTCCGACAATGTCCGAAGCGGGAGGCAAGTGGATGGTTTCCTCCATCACGGAGGGCCATGTCAAAAGGTTAAGGAAGGCCGGATAATTGTCCAAAGACATCGCGCACCGGCTTCCTGAGGAGGGGCAGCTTCTCCCCACCCCAAGGCCCCATGAGAGGGTAGTATTTCTTCCCCACTTCCTCCGCGGACTGGGTTTTCCTCTCCACCCATTTGTCCGCGGGCTCATGTTCTACTATGGCCTAGATTTCCACGATCTGGCCCCGAACTTCATCCTCAATATCTCGGTGTTTATCATCGTGTGCGAGGCTTTCCTCTACATTCGCCCCCATTTCGGCCTCCAGCTCAAGACCTTCAACGTCAAGCCAAAGGTGGTGCGCGGCAACCAGGCGGAGTGCGGAGGTGCCATGGCGGGCAAAATTGCCAACGTCCTATGGCTCGAGGACTCCTTTGTGGAGACCTTGAAGGGGTGGCAGTCAGGGTGGTTTTACATCACCGAGCCACGCAATCCGAAGTGGATCGCATCCCCTGAATTCCGATCTGGACCCCTACGCGGCTCACGTCCTGGAAGGAGACGAGCTTGTCGTGGGGCGACGAAGAAGAGTTGACTGGACTGCAAAAATGCATCCAGTCCCTAGTGAACAAGCAGCTCAAGCTTGTCAACGTAATCCAGGTCATGCTTGTCCGCCGGATCCTTCCATGTCAAGAATGGGACTTCAATTTGTGGGAGTTCAACCCGGCGCAGCACCGAAATCTGAGCAGGCTCTTGGACACGATGTACGAAGATGTCTAGAGGGGGCTAACCAAAGGCGCCGAGGCTCCCACATCTGCCTCCGAAAACCGCGGATTCAGCTCGCAGCGTCTTGCTGGCGAGGTAAGATATTTCCATCTTTTACAGGATGTTAAGTTTTTTCATAGTTTGACTCTATGCGGGATCTAAACTCCCTCACCTTTGACAGGATTGGTGGGAGAAGTCCGGACAGATTAACTGTCCGGCTCCCTTGCCCGAAGACCCAGCCCCTACTCTCCTAGAGAAGCTGCTGGTTCCGGCACCTTATGTGGTGCCGGAGAAGAAGGCCAAGAAGAAGAAGGCCACGGGGACTCGAAAGAGTTCCCGGCATATGGTGGTGTCAGACTCGTCATCCGACGAGTCCGAGACGCACTCCTCCCGTGAAGATGAGGAGGAGGAAGAAGAAACCTCTCCCCCTCCAGCGGGGGGAGGAAATAAGAGGAAGGCCGCCCCAGTAGGGGAGGCCGAGGAGTCCAAGAAGAGGAAAACCCCTCCGCCGAACTACGTCCCCGACACCGATGAGGACGAAGAGGAGTGGCCGGACAGGGCCAAGCGTCCGGCGAGATCGTAAGTGTTCGGATACCAGAGTAACTCGTGATATTCCTTTTGTTGCACAGCTTTCCCTAATGTCGGATATAATCATGTAGTCCGCCCAAGGACGGGCTCGACGATCATCGAGCGGCTCCCTGGATTCATCGGACGTGAATTCAGTTCCGCCCGCTGCTTCCCCCTGTGCTGCGGATGACGCTGAAGTAGCGTCGCGACAAGCTCCGGGGCGAGAGGAGGTGGTCTAGGAGGATCCACGAGGCAACCTCCCGGACTCCAGGAGTGAAGGGGACAAGACCCCCCTGGGCTCCAAGTCCAGTTTTAAGCCGGACATTGCGCCGGAATCATCAACGGTTTCGGACCGCAGTAGGCGAACTCCTGCCATGAGGAGCAAGCCTACTGAGCCGGCGTCCTCCGTCCAACCGGAGGCGCCAGATAATCTGCTGGAGGAGCTTAAGGGCGCCTCCATCGACGAGGAGCATCGTGCCATCATGAGTACGGTGGTCCAGAAGGTTCAGTCCGCCAAAAGCGGACTGACTGAAGCTTGTGCTAGCCTTCTAACAGGCTTTGAGGTAAGTAAAAATATGTAAAAATATTACCATATAGACAGTAGCCCCTGATGCTTTGTTTGGCGTTCGGAAAGAAAAGCCGAATAGAGGATCTATTAAATATCGCAGGAGCCTAACTAAAAAGGAGTCAATATACGTATGCAGGCTTCGCTGCTGGCCACCGCCGCACTGACTGCGGAGGTGGGTGCCCTGAAGCAGGGCCTCGAGCGGATCGAGCAAGAGCTCGGCCTTGCCAGACGGCAGCTCGAGGAGAAAGAAGGTAAGAAATACCTTATAGAAAAAATGCCTATAGGAAGGCGCAATTGCAAAAAATGACAGGAGTATACTGCTTATTGTAGGGGCCACAACTGAGGTGGCGACCCTCAAGCAGGCGCTATCCGAGGCCGAGAAGAAAGCGGCCACGGAGCGCGCCGAGCGGGAGAAATTTGAGGCGCAGGTCGGCGAGGTGCGGCAAGAGCTTCAGGTTCTCATGCAGAAACATGAGAGTTTGGAGATCGACTCGAAGACGCGAGCGTCCGAGCTTGCTGCGGCCCTTAAAACTACCAAATCTGCCAAGGCCGAAGCCCAGAAGGCCCTCCAGGAATTGGATGCGGTGAAAAAGATAGCGGCAGGTAAGGCATTCTATATGCAAAGCAGACATATAAAAGTAAACTACTTGTTACTTACCTGAATCCGGAGCTCTCCAGGGGCATTCGCAGATCTTCCCCGCAGCGTATCCGATGCCGCCGCATTCTACCGAGCCGAGGAAGGCAACTCGACGGAGAAGGTGTTCTGGTCTCAGTACGTTGAGGCCGGACACCCTGTGCCCTTGAGCGACCAGCTGAAGCAGCTGGTCGAGCTCCACAAGGTGTCCGAACAGGCCCTGAAGGGCTTCATAGTTCGGCTGTGGCCTAGAGAGGCCTTGCCTGGGAGCTACTTCGGACTGGTGCGGCGGCTGGTGGAGGCTTGTCCAATGCTCGAGGTCATCAAGCACTCCGTCTGCATCGAGGGTGCCCGTAGGGCCCTTGCCCGTGCAAAGGTGCATTGGGGTAAGCTGGACGGTGAGAAGCTTGTGAAGGATGGGCCGCCGCCGGGGAAGGAGCATCGCAAGCCCGAGAACTATTACAAGGATGTTCTTGCTGGTGCCCGCCTTGTGGCGGATGAATGTACCAAGGATGTAATTTTTGAATGAACTCGCTCGTGTTATCCTGTGCGCTGAAAACTTGTTCATATGCGCTAAGAAATGCTTGAATTTAAAATATTACTTTATGTGCGGCCGTTTATCAAAAAATTGAGAGATGGCCAGTCGTCGGCTTCTGCCCCCATGCCACTAGTGCTGGGGTGTTCGGGATAAACCAGAGCGCTCTTTTTCCCATGATTGGGTCCGTCGAGGGAGGCGGTCAGCACAACGAACAAGGCAATCGGACTATAATGCTTGAACACTCTCACTTAGCCATAGAACTCTATAATTTTAAATTTCAGCGAAGCCCCTAGTATTCTGAAGACCGAGTTCGGGGCGCTATCCACGCCTTGGCCGGACAAAGCCAGTTCCTCGCTCGAAGCAGCATAAGCCTTTAAGGACTCGAAAAACCTCTCGAACAGCAACCGGTCTCTCGCCTCATCATGGCAGTCAGTTTTTAGCTTTCTCCACTGAGGTGCTCAGCCCAGCTCAACTAGGGCACAATCGCAGTGGTTCTCCTAGTGCTACCTTAGCCGATATAGCAGAACGTAAGGCACCAAAACATAGGAGCCAGGCAAACCCAACTATTGACCCAAATCATGATTCGGAGCCGATGCATATAGTGCTATAAGTTCGGGGTGCCACACTTGTGAAAGTGGACGGACTTCTCACGCCATATTGACGGGTACTGAAGCCCCTGGCGTATTTTGCCGTACCACAGTGTACGGATGCAGCATGTTATTAATAAACATATATATATAAAGAGGGTAATGCAAAAAATAGACAAAAAGCTATGCATTGTTTATAGAAAGGCTGCTATGAAAGCAGAATGATACAAATAGTGCGATAAGCAAAATAAATTGGACTATTTAACATGTCCTGGCCAGGGGCAGGCTGCGGAATTGTATTAAAAAACAGGTATACTGCTCGCAATAGAGACCACCTGGGAGTTCCATAGTGCGGCGTGGCTTGTCTGCTTCCCTGGATCTTGCATCGTTTTTGCGGCAGTTGAATTGCTGAATGGGTCGTCCGAAGTATGGAGTCCTGAGAGTAAGAGAAAAAGGAAGGAATCCGGCAGCCCCTGGTGCGTTTTAAGCCCTATTTCGGGCGTGCCGTGATAGTTCCCCTTCCCCTGTGCCCATGGTATTTCAAGAGCGTAGTTATGTACGCGAAGCGCTGGTTTCGCTATATCGCGAGGGCTAGGGTTGGGGCCGCATTGCTATGCTAGCTCGGAACATGCTAGGCAGTCTTGTTGTAGGGTACTCCGGGCGTGCTTGACAGTGTCCGGCTTTTTGAAGGCCGAACTGGAGAACTGCCTAGAGAGGCTGCTTTGTACTTCTGCTGCGAGCGCTGTCGTGTGCTCCACCGTTCGGAGGGAGCGTTCAGCTTTACCATTGACCGTGATTACTCCTCTAGGGCCTGGCATCTTGAGCTTGAGGTATGCATAGTGCGGTACCGCATTGAATTTTGTGAATGCGGTTCGCCCGAGCAATGCGTGATAGCCACTACGGAACGGGACTATGTCGAAGATTAACTCCTCGCTTCGGAAGTTATCCGGGGATTCCTAGACCACTTCCAATGTAACTGAGCCTGTATAGTTGGCTTCTACACCTGGTATGACACCTTTAAAGGTTGTTTTGGTGGGTTGATCCTCGAGAGATCTATCCCCATCTTTCGCACTGTATCCTGGTAAAGCAGGTTCAGGCTGCTGCCGCCGTCCATGAGGACTCTTGTGAGATGAAATCCGTCAATGATTGGGTCTAGAACCAATGCGGCGAAGCCGCCGTGACGGATGCTAGTGGGGTGGTCCCTTCGATCAAAGGTGATCGGGCAGGAGGACCATGGGTTGAACTTTGGGGCGACCGACTCCATCGCATATACGTCCCATAACGCACGCTTCCGCTCCCTCTTGGGGATGTGGGTTGCGTATATCATGTTCACCGTCCGCACTTGCGGGGGAAATCCCTTCTGTCCACTGTTGTTCGGTGGCCTAGGCTCCTCCTCGTCGTCGCTATGCAGCCCCTTGTCTTTGTTTTCGGCTCTTAACTTGCCTGCCTGCTTGAACACCCAACAATCCCTGTTGGTGTGATTGGCTGGCTTTTCAGGGGTGCCATGTATCTGGCACAAGCGGTCGAGTATTCGGTCCAAACTGGACGGGCCCTGAGTTTTTCTTTTGAATGGCTGTTTCCGTTGACCGGATTTGTAGCCTCGGAATCCGGCATTAACTGCCGTATCCTCGTTGCTGTCGCTATTAACGCGGCGCTTTTGTTTGTTCCGACACGACCTGTCACTTTTGTCCTTGGTATTCGAATTACCAGTGTTCTTGGTTAAGTTGTTACTGCGAGCTAACCAGCTGTCTTCTCCCGCGCAAAAGCGGGTCATGAGTGTCATGAGGGCTGCCATAGATTTCGGCTTTTCCTGTCCCAGGTGTCGGGCTAGCCACTCGTCACGGATATTATGCTTGAAGGCCGCTAAGGCCTCTGCGTCCGGACAGTCGACTATTTGGTTTTTCTTTGTTAGGAACCGTGTCCAGAATTGCCTGGCCGATTCTTCTGGCTGCTGAATTATGTGGCTTAGGTCATCGGTGTCCGGTGGTCGCACATAAGTACCCTGGAAGTTGTCAAGGAATGCGGCTTCCAGGTCCTCCCAAGAACCGATTGAGTTTGCTGGCAAGCTGTTAAGCCAATGCCGGGCCGGTCCCTTAAGTTTGAGTGGGAGGTATTTGATGGCGTGTAGATCATTGCCGCGGGCCATGAGGATATGAAGGAGATAATCCTCGATCCATACCGCAGGATCTGTTGTGCCATCGTATGATTCGATGTTTACGGGTTTGAAGCCCTCAGGGATTTTATGATCCATTACTTCATCTGTGAAGCATAGTGGGTGTGCGGCGCCTCTGTATTGGGCTATATCACGACGCAGCTCGAAGGAGATTTGTCTGTTGAGTTCGGCCCGGCCGGATTCATTGCGTCCGGAGTGACGATCACCGTCACGTGCCGTGGGGCTCCTGCGCGATCCGTAGATCGATCTTGTTTGCCTTGCCTTGTCCTCCAGGATGTCATGCAGGTCGGGCGCATTTTCCCGTGCCTTAGTATGCTTGACGCGGTGCCGGGGCATGGCTTGAGTGGAGGGCCAAGAGGCCTCTCTGTCGCGGCCACGAGGTGGCCGGTCGGCCATGTCATGCGCTGGTGATGTAGGTGCTTCCTCCTCTAGTCGGGGTAGCAGCCTGTGCTTTGGGTAACTCTTGGAGGGGCGTTCGAGTTCATACTCTTCGGCCGCAAGGACTTCAGTCCATCTGTCAGCTAGAAAATCCTGATCATCTCTAAGCTGTTGCCGCTTTTTCTTGAGGCTGCTTGCCGTGGCCATGAGCCTGCGTTTAAAACGCTCTTGTTCGGCAAGATCTTCTGGCACGACGAACTCGTCGTCGTCGAGGCTTGCCTCGTCTTCAGAGGGAGGCATATAATTATCGTCCTCTACCTCTTGGTCCGCCACCCTCTCGTGAGGGCTGGCTTCTCTGTCCTCCTGTGCCGAATTTTGCTGGAGGGGGTGTTCTTCGGCGCTATCCGGAGTAGTATTATCTCCCGTGCCGGAATCACCATTTTTGCTTTGGCGGGATTTAGAGCGGCGCCGCTGACGCTGGCGCTTGGGCTGTTTCTTAGAGGTATCGTCTATCACTGTTCCATCGCCATCTCCATCCTTTGGAGTGTCCACCATATATATGTCATATGACAAGGTGGCCTTCCAACGCCCTACAGGTGCTGGTTCTTGTTCATCTCCTGCATCATCATCCATGCCGTCGATGTCTTCGGAGTCGAAGTCAAGCATGTCGGTTAAGTCGTTGACAGTGGCTACGAAGTGGGTGGTGGGTGGGTTTTGAATTTCTTCATCATCCGTATCCCAACCTTGCTGACCGTAGTCCGGCCAGAGCTCTCCTGATAAAGAGAGAGACTTTAGAGAATTCAGGATGTCGCTGAGGGGCGAGTGCTGAAAGATGTCCGTGGCGGTGAACTCCATTATCGGCGCTCAATCGGATTCGATCGGTGGGGGCGCGGGGGGCTCGGAGTTTGGAGAGGAATCCGGCTCCCCGGAGTCACGGGCCATGTGGAGTGCGGGGCTGGAGTTCGGCTCGATTGCCTTTGAGATCACAGCCCCTGAGGCAGCATCCAACCGCTGATCCTCGATTGGCGCAGTGGGCTCCGAATCAATGGTCGGAACCGATGTGTGTGCGGCCTCGAAGGCGCTGTTCGGTGGCAGAGCTATATCGTGTCCATCGAGACAGTGCGGCACGCTTGGCTGTGGCTCGAATCCGTCGAAGATCAAGTCCCCGCGGATGTCAGCCGTGTAGTTTAGGCTTCCAAACCTGACCTGATGGCTAGGGGCGTAACTTTCGATCTGCTCAAGGTGACCAAGCGAGTTAGCCCGCAGTGTGAAGCCGCCGAAGACGAAGATCTGTCCGGGGAGAAAAGTCTCACCCTGGACTCCATCGTGGTTGATGATCGAAGAAGCCATCGGGCCTGAAAGCGACGACACAGAGGAACTCTCAATGAAAGCACCAATGTCGGTGTCAAAACCGGCGGATCTCGGGTAGGGGGTCCCGAACTGTGCGTCTAGGCCGGATGGTAACAGGAGACAAGGGACACAATGTTTTACCCAGGTTCGGGCCCTCTTGATGGAGGTAAAACCCTACATCCTTCTTGATTAATATTGATGATATGGGTAGTACAAGAGTAGATCTACCACGAGATCAAGGAGGCTAAGCCCTAAAAGCTAGCCTATGGTATGATTGTTGTATGATGAAGTTGTCCTACGGACTAAAACCCTCCGGTTTATATAGACACCGGAGAGGGTTAGGGTTACACAAAGTCGGTTACAATGGTAGGAGATCTTGAATATCCGCATCGCCAAGCTTGCCTTCCACGCCAAGGAAAGTCCCATCCGGACACGGGACAAAGTCTTCAATCTTGTATCTTCATAGTCCAATGCATGTGCACTCTTATTATTATTCTCATCGTTCGGTCATGCAAGTGAAAGGCAATTATGATGATATATGATGGACTGACTGAGATGAGAAAAGCTGGTATGAACTCGACCTCTTTTGTTTTTGTAAATATGATGAGTTCATTGTTCTTGATTCAGCTTGTTATGAATAAACATGTTTGCAATGACAACTAGAGATCATAGTTTCTTATGCCATGCTTGATTAGCTATGACTTATAATGGTTTACCTTGCGTGCCAACATGCTATTGAGATGGTTATGATGTGGTATGATGGGGTGGTATCCTCCTTTGAATGATTTAAGTGACTTGACTTGGCACATGTTCACGCATGTAGTTGAAACAAATCAACATAGCCTTCAGGATATTTATGTTCATGGTGGATTATATCCTACTCATGCTTGCATCCAATGTTTATTAATTTTAATGCATGTACATGGCTGTTGTCGCTCTCTAGCTGGTCGCTTCCCAGTCTTTTGCTAGCCTTCACCTGTACTAAGCGGGAATACTGCTTGTGCATCCAATTCCTTAAACCCCAAAGTTATTCCAGATGAGTCCACTATACCTTCCTATATGCAGTATCTACCTGTCGTTCCAAGTAAATTTGTATGTGCCAAACTCTAAACCTTCAAATAATCATCCTTTTTTGTATGCTTGAATAGCTCATGTATCAACAAGGGCTGCCTGTATCTTCCATTCTAGGCGGGTTATTCTCAAGAGGAGTGGACTCCGCTCCTCACTCACAAGAAAATGGCTGGTCACCGGGATGCCCAGTCCCATGCTTTATGCAAACTAAATCAAAAATAATTGCAAAACAAAACTCCCCCTGGGACCTGATGTATGTTGGAGGCAGTCGTTGTTTCGAGCAAGCCATGGATTGATGTTTGTTGGTGGAGGGGGAGTATAAACTTTACCATTCTGTTTGGGAACCGCCTATAATGTGTGTAGCATAGAAGATATCACCATCTCTTGGTTGTTATGTTGACAATGAAAGTATACCGCTCAAAATATTATTCACCTCTATTTCAAAACCGAGCTCTGGTCCCTGCTTCCCTCTGCAAAGGGCCTATCTATTTACTTTTATGATGAGTCATCATCCTCTTATTAAAAAGCACTAGTTGGAGAGTGCCGCTGTCATTTGTACTCATTATTGTTAATTTATATTGGGTGTGACTATGATTGGATCTCTTTTACGATGAATTACAATGTCTAGTCAGTCCTTGATCTTTAAAGGTGCTCTGCATTTGTGTTTTACGGTCTCAGAAAGGGCTAGCGAGATACCATCTTGTTATATCATATTATGATTGTTTTGAGAAAGTGTTGTCATCCGAGATTTATTATTATGGCTTGCTAGTTGATTATGCTATTGATATGGGTAATCATGAGACCTTAGAATTATTGCAAATATGGTTAGTTATAATCTTTGCTGAAAACTTGAATGCTAGCTTGACATATTTACAACAACAAGAGCAAACAGAGTTTGTAAAAGTTTTTCTTTATTTCTTTCAGTTTGTCAACTGAATTGCTTGAGGACAAGCAAGGGTTTAACCTTGGGGGAGTTTATACGTCTCCGTCGTATCTACTTTTCCAAACACTTTTGTGTGACACCCCAAAATTTTAACCTTGTTTTACTAATTAAAATTTTGCCAGGAAAATTAAACTTTTCATTTTTCTGGGTTTTCTTTGATTTCAGTACCATCCTTTCTTGGATTTTTATGGAGTTTTATCCCAAGTGAAAGTTTCCAAATATATTACTGGACTTGTTTTCTCCCTCGAGAAAAACATTTCTCTTAAAAGTGGATTTAATTGCATAACTAATTCTCCCTGAGATTTATTCCTTGAAATGTTTTTTTAAGTTTCAGGACCCAATTTGCACTGCAACCTCTTGATATATTTATCTAAAATTCCAACCAAAAATTGGAGATATCATGTGATGTTTTTGAATCACTTTTATGGAAAAATATAATTCATTCACTTAATATTTTGAGCTCTACTCCAAGTTTTCAAATCTGGTCCAGTGGGCAATTTTGCACTACAACCCATTTAAATATTTCTTTCTAGCTTCCACCAAAATTGTGGGATATTAGTAGTGGTATGTAATTCAACTTTATGCAAAAACCCAGTGGTGTTCTTTGAAAAATTTGAGTGAATCAACCTCTTTTGCTTTCTGGTCCAGTTTGGCTTTTTCTACAGCAACCCTAATTTAATTTGCTCTAGTACCCTTGAGTTTTCTCCTGCTTATAGCCCACCTTGCAAAACCCTTAAGTCCAGAAGAAGGGACCCATTGGAAGATTTCTGGATCATGAAACCATGCCTTTTTCTTTTTGTCCAAAACTGATGTTTTGCAAAACTTGCACTAACAAGTTTCTGATTTTGTCAAACTAACCTCACCACCCTCTCTTTCAACTAAAGAGATCCTGATCTGGAGAATTTGGCCACCCCAAGAATTGCCTAGATGCCTTTGGCATTTTGTCAAACACCCTGTGTGCACAACCAGATTTGGCATGATTTCAAGATTACATTGTGAACTTGATCCCTGACCAAACCAGCTTGTCCCATGGACTTGACCTAGCCTATTGCCTCACCCTGCTAACTCCCTTGTGGTTTGGAGGCCCCTAGCATGCCTTGGCATATTGTCGAGCACGTCCCGTGCGTGCTCTGGGAGCACCCAGAGCGCGCGTTTTGCACGTGCGTGCGCTCGGGTCGCCGCGTCGCGCCCCGTCCCTTGCTCACCTGCAGAGCCGCACCCCCCGACCTCATTCGCTCGCAGGAACCAGCCAAGCCCCCCTGGCGCCCAACAGCGCCGCTGTCAGGTCGGCAATGGCGGCTAGCGGGCGGCCACAGCAGCCTCTGCCGTGGACGGCGCCGCCCGAGCCACCAGCGCTCGCCAGCTGCCCCCTTGAACAGCTCAAGATCATCCACAGCCTTGTCCGCAAGCCCTCGTCGCCGCCACGTCGCGCTGCAGCACAGTACGGCGGTCGCCGGCATTCTTATCCTCGGCCATCGTCGGAACCGCCCCCGATCGCTATATAAGGACCCCCCGAGGTAACCAAACCCTCAAGCAACCTCCCACACTCCCTCACTGATCCGGCCGTAGCAGTAGAAAGACCAGAGGGATCGTCTTCTTCTTCTCCGGCAACCACGGCCGCCGCCACTGCCTCGTTCACTCCGGCGCCACCAGGGCCTCCCCCTCTCCACTCTCTTCACCAGAGGCCCTCTCTTCATCACGTGAGTCCACCCCAAGCTCAATTTTGATCGGGAGCCGCTGGAGACAAATCCCCCAATCATGCCCGAAGCTCCCTCCGTCGCGGAGCTCGCCGCCGACGATTCCCCCCGTCCCCACCGCCTAGTCGACCACCGGGAGGACCGCCTGGGAGTGGCGGATCCATCCCTAGTCTCGGATGCCCTTGAGGAGCCGTCGTTCGCCGGCGTTCGCCGGCGTTGATCGCCGGAGCCCTCACCTCTGTTCGGCCAGAGGAGGATGAAGGCGGGGCGACTGGTCAAACCTGACCAGTGGGCCCCGTGGACCCACTGTCAGTGATCCACGCGCCCGTCCATGCTGGATAAGTGAAGGCGTAAAACCCCCAAGTGCGTATCCCCTGCTTCGAAAGCGTATTCTTATCAGAAACGTTTTCTTTTCTGTTTTATTTTAAAAACAGAATTTGACCAAAACTTTGTCTGGCTATAACTTTTTAAATATAAGTCCAAATGAATTGATTCTTTTTCCTACCTCTCTCAAATATCACCTAGTTTATTTTAGGATTTATTTCAAAAATAATTAGGACAACTTTTTGTACTGTTTTTAAAGTATGTGTTATTTGCCTATTCTCGAAATAGGATTTTGGAGAGAGAGAAGAGAGCTTTCAAAAAATATTGGAGTGCACCTCACCTCTCCACACCTTGAAGGCAAGCATTTCTGAACTCAGGCATAATATTATCGTGTGTTGTTTAATATAGTTACAACACCACCATGACACGGAGTATCCGTTATGTGTTTGTGACGATATGATCATACACCTTGCGTGCATAAATGAAAATTCTTGCTGTTGGAAATGGATAAGCTTGTGATAGCAATCACCCTCATATGCCTCTCATGTCTACCGGGAAGGACCCGGGAAAGTCTCTGTCTTGTGTAGACACGAGCTTGTCCCTCGTCGAGATGGTTATGACCGGTAGGGCAGGGGGAGGTATGATAAGTGGTGGTTGTGTTTGATGGCTGTGGAATATAATTCTTGAGCTAACCATGCAGGAAATAGTTAAGCCTCCTGAGTCAGCCGTAGATCGAGTCTTGTTCCAGTAACCCCCATACTTGTTTCGTGCTGCCACTTGCCCCTGCCGTAGGTAGGGTACGGTTCAGTAAGTTGTCAACCCCTGTCCTAGCACACACCATACAGAGAGGCCATGGTGGAAGATACCGGCTGTAGTTGGTAGGCATGCCACCTGGTCTGGGGGCATGGGTGTTTCCGGTTGGGACCGAGAGGGGAGGCCACCCCTTACAGCACGCGATAAAAATTTGATCCCATGCTACGCGAGGTCGTAGCCTCCCCACTTAGAGTTTTGCTTAACAGGTGTCTGGGTGATTCCAGACACGTGTAAGGTTAAGCTGGTGTGTGCAAGTCAGGCGTGTTTTTGACTAAAAGACTATAGACGGAATTAGTTCTGATGGACTAAAGAAATCCGTTACTCGTGGGTAAAGAGTACACCCTCTACAGAGATATTGAACCTATTCGAATAGCCGTGTCCATGGTTAAGGACTACAGTCTGGGATGGGTCAAGCGTCGGTTTTAGTGTCGGCCTTCGGAGGAGAAACTATTAAACCAGAATATTGATCATGACTTGTGATGTATGATGATTATGATTATTATTATTATGGACTAACCATTTATGTTATTTGAATTTTTGGGTATCTCTGGGACGGTTCTACCTCCTGGATATTCACCGTGATTATGTGTATATATAAGCCCTTTATGTGGTGTCGCATAGACGCCCGACTGTGGCATGCTTCTCATTCCATTTGCTTATAAGCCCTTTATGTGGTGTCGCACAGACGCCCGACTGTGGCATGCTTGTTATTTTATTTAATTATAAGCCCTTTATGCGGTGTCGCACAGACGCCCGACTGTGGCATGCTTGATATTTTATCTACTTATAAGCCCTTTATGTGGTGTCTCTTAGACGCCCGACTGAGGCATACTTTATATTGTTATCCTTTCGAGGCGTCGCTTCAGACACCCGATCGGTGCATTCTATTTCTACTCGCTGATTGCATATTCATATATGACATGATTAACCTACTTGCATGCATCATGAGCTTCATTTATGACTGACAAAGTAATCATGGAATATTTCAAAGCATGATCATCAGTGGCTATATTATACCTGTGTTCTTAATGTTTGCGAGTACATTCAAAGTACTCACTAGCTTGTCCCTGGCTATTGTCTTGGCCAGATTTCTTGCGTGGAAAGGAACGTTGCGATGACAGCCCCGGAACCTACGTAATGGTGATAGCAGCATCACGAAGATAGGAGTTATCCTGGTCAGTTGTTCCTGTGGGAAATGGAGTCCCATAGACGCTGATGATCCACAAACCGCTTCCGCCATCAACCACTAGAAACCAATTGTTGTACCCATAGGCCAGAATGGTCTTGTACTACATATTTTGTAGTTTGCTTGGAGTTTCTGTAACAAGTTGGTGTCTCATCAGCTAACAGTAATCCTGGGGCTGGTGAGCACAAGGGCCGCTTTTGGGAAATTAATATCCCGAAAAACCCGGTCCTGACAAACTTGGTATCAGAGCCAGACTGACCATTGGCTAATCCTATCTTAGCCAGATCGAAAAACCTAGGTAAAACAACCCACCAGACTTAACCAAACCCTGGCCAAGCTTCTCGTGTAAGATAGCCTCACAGTGACCCGACACCTTTTGGTAGTCGGTGCCCAACCTATCAGCCTAACCTGTCAGTCACACGCCAGTGACCGGCCCCTAAATAGTCTTTCTCGCAAGCGTGCGAAGGAAGACTCTGTTCCCTTTTTCTATGAAAGGGCACGCTAGCCTCAACCCAGCACAGCACAGCCTCTACCCCACACCAAGCCATAATGCCTGGCCCCATTGTTCACAATGAGACCACATCAACCAACCTTGGAGGTTTCATGACCGTGCTAGCAAACCTCACCCGCCGTGCCTTTGTAGAGCCCCCGGAGTATGTTGTGTACCAAGGGTCCATGAGCGGTGAGAGCCGTCAATTTTGGGCCACTGTGCACGTCTATGTTAGGGGTCTATCGCCAGAACGCCCCTACAGGATCACCGGAAGGACAACTTCCTTTGAGCCACAAGCCATCCAACTAGATGCCCGAGAAGCTATAGTTCAACTCCGGCACTTGTCGCCCAGAGTTAACTGTCGCTCCTTCTACTACTACCCCAGCTGTGAGGGGTATGGTAGACCACCACAAGTTGCCAACGGAGACCACAAGATGGATCCTGCATTATTGCATCTAGTGCGCTATGTAAGTGCACTAGAGGGACTGTTCGATCAAATCACCCTTGATCTGATCGCAGCTCGTGGATAACTGGTTCGCCGAGCCCCGGCAAGAAGAGAGGCTGAGCCCGACGCTGACAACCCAGTCGTGCTGTTCGGACAACCGATCGAGACCTTGAGGTCAGCCCCAGCCATCAAACAAGGTGCTTTGATGGCCCCAGAAGTGCTTCGTCGCCTTTTGGGAACACACTCCAATGGGATTGTGGCCAACAATCCCCGTGATGGTCATCATCACTACCCCGACCCTGCAGTTCCGCAACCCCCTCTAGCTAACCCCGACGGTGAGGCCAATGGAGAAGCCTCGGCATCCACAAGGCACACCCGCTTAGATATAAACGAGGTAGACTAAGTCACTCGAGTAGTATCGAGTCTCAATATGTCCATAACCTATAGTTGTGTGATCTTGTATTACCACAGTGTTTTCTGCATGTGCGCCCCTATTTTAAAAGTAGCTGTGCATAAGTCTGTTGATGTACGGTTGCATTTTTAATTCTGGGCGTAGCTACCAAAACCAACCCCGACGACACCCACAGTAACACGTCACTTTTGTGAGATGTGTGTATCTATGGCTTTGACCCCGACCCCCATGAGAGTAGAACCAGCAAACTAGTTGCCCTTCACCGCGGTAAATAACCCAGCCCAGTTGCTTTATAAAAGGGACACCTCGTGACCTTGCCGAGTACCCCTCATCTTGTGCGCAATTCTCACAACCATTTCTTGCCATGCCGAGCCCTAGCATTTATCTGAGAACCCCGGATGCAACCCCGGGTAGTTTTGTTAAAATATTGTGGGACTTTACCTACAGTACCATGGGTTCTACCCAGCCACCCTAGTACGAGCTGCTCAAATCGAGGATCACCTCTTCCGCCTCGAAATATTGGGCAGTAGTGCACATCCCTCCCGTAAACTCAAATCAGGACCCAACGGAAGTCTCCTTCCTAGGGAAATCTATGCCGACTCCGCAGATGGCCATAGAAGCGGCTGCACACGAAGCGATTGTTTGCCTTTGATTCGCGGTACCCTATGCCAGTGAACGAGGGTATTATTACTTTCCGAGCCGCGCAGCACCCGGGGAAGTGACATCTTTTCCCGGTGGACGAATTGAGAGAGACCCAGTACTGGCCAACCTTGTCCAGTATGTCATCGCTCAAGAGCATTTGACCCAACGGGTGATGGGTTATCTCTAGAGCCTTGCTGATTTGAATCCTCAGATCGCCATCGGCAGACCTCTGAGGCCCGGCCAGGAGAGACGCGTTCATCGACTGATCAATCCACTTCCCCCGATGGAAGAAGAGTGCGCCACAGTACCAGAGACGTTTTCTCGGGACCCCGTCCAGTTGCCATTTTCATTGTAGACGTCACTGCTATGTTCTTGTATTCTCGCATTTAGTTAAGTGTTGTAACTCATGCGTGTTATTCTAAACCTTGTGCGATGAGATGAACATTTGGTTTCAATTGTAATGAGTAATTTTTGCCACTGTAAATTTTGATTAACTAATTTTTTCCTCGCGAGAAATCCTGGAGTGAGATTTCTTTTCCCTAAGTTGCTACAGCATATATCTCCTCACGACATGGATTTTTTATTCACGCAACACCACGGCAGCCGACTCACAACCACAGCCACTCGAACACATACACTACTTGCAACACCACGTAACCGTGTTGCATCTGGCTAATCATCCCCCTAACCCACCATAGTCTCTGAAGGAGAGATTAGTGGATATTCATCTGGGTACAAGTTATCTCTCGCACACCGACGACAGTTAGCACCCGACACCACACCTACTCCTCGTGACCACCGCCACCGCGGAGAGCCAACACTCGAGCGGCAGCATCACGACGATCATCGAGGATCAAAGCACACAGGAGCACGGAGAGTCCCAGCAATGCCGCCAGCCCTCCGCACACCAGGATCACGTACCAGTCCGGCATCGCCTCCGCCATTAGAGCCTCAACCGAGCTTCTGTAAACGGAAATGGAGGAGGAAGAAGGAGAAGGAGAAGCGAGGCCAGATGTGAGGAAGAAGAGAGAAGCACCTGGCCGTTTTATAGCTCGAACTCGGTGTACGATGGGCGAAGTCCACCAGCGCCGCTCGTCACCCGATCGCCGGTGTTCGGAGGCGAATCCGCGAGTAGTGCCGACAGCACGCTGGCCCGCGAGGTGAGTGCACGCTGCACCGACAGCCAGCACGCCGCGCACTACCGCGGTACGGCCTAGATGCCCTACGCGCTAAACATCGCCGGTGGAGAAAGCACGGGAAAGCGCGTGGGAGAGAGGAAGAAGAGAGAACCAGAGGAAGAAGAAGAGACTGACAGTAGACCCCGAGTCCACCTGTCAGCCAGGGAGAGCACTGTGCTCTCGGGTACGACCAGCTACTGTATCCAACGTAAAAATCTCTCGTTTTCCCCCTAACCGTAGATTTTTCCATGCAGCGCCAGTGTTCCACACTGTGGTTTTACACCACTTATTGCCCTCTCACTGTAGCCACATTTTATTGCTTATATTTTTTTATAAAGCAACCATTAGCAAATCTCGAGGACGAGATTTTTTCTTAAGGGGGGTAGTGTTGTGACACCCCAAAATTTTAACCTTGTTTTACTAATTAAAATTTTGCTAGGAAAATTAAACTTTTCATTTTTCTGGGTTTTCTTTGATTTCAGTACCATCCTTTCTTGGATTTTTATGGAGTTTTATCCCAAGTGAAAGTTTCCAAATATATTACTGGACTTGTTTTCTCCCTCGAGAAAAACATTTCTCTTAAAAGTGGATTTAATTGCATAACTAATTCTCCCTGAGATTTATTCCTTGAAATGTTTTTTTAAGTTTCAAGACCCAATTTGCACTGCAACCTCTTGATATATTTCTCTAAAATTCCAACCAAAAATTGGAGGTGTCATGTGATGTTTTTGAATCACTTTTATGGAAAAATATAATTCATTCACTTAATATTTTGAGCTCTACTCCAAGTTTTCAAATCTGGTCCAGTGGGCAATTTTGCACTACAACCCATTTAAATATTTCTTTCTAGCTTCCACCAAAATTGTGGGATATTAGTAGTGGTATGTAATTCAACTTTATGCAAAAACCCAGTGGTGTTCTTTGAAAAATTTGAGTGAATCAACCTCTTTTGCTTTCTGGTCCAGTTTGGCTTTTTCTACAGCAACCCTAATTTAATTTGCTCTAGTACCCTTGAGTTTTCTCCTGCTTATAGCCCACCTTGCAAAACCCTTAAGTCCAGAAGAAGGGACCCATTGGAAGATTTCTGGATCATGAAACCATGCCTTTTTCTTTCTGTCCAAAACTGATGTTTTGCAAAACTTGCACTAAGAAGTTTCTGATTTTGTCAAACTAACCTCACCACCCTCTCTTTCGACTAAAGAGACCCTGATCTGGAGAATTTGGCCACCCA
This sequence comes from Triticum dicoccoides, assembly GCF_002162155.2. NCBI lineage: Eukaryota > Viridiplantae > Streptophyta > Magnoliopsida > Poales > Poaceae > Triticum > Triticum dicoccoides. Next base: position 79,401,714 of record NC_041388.1, read on the forward strand.
AGAATTGCCTAGATGCCTTTGGCATTTTGTCAAACACCCTGTGTGCACAAGCAGATTTGGCATGATTTCAAGATTACATTGTGAACTTGATCCCCTGACCGAACCAGCTTGTCCCATGGACTTGACCTAGCCTATTGCCTCACCCTGTTAACTCCCTTGTGGTTTGGAGGCCCCTAGCATGCCTTGGCATATTGTCGAGCACGTCCCGTGCGTGCTCTGGGCGCGCCCAGATCGCGCGTTTTGCACGTGCGTGCGCTCGGGTCGCCGCGTCGCGCCCCGGCCCTTGCTCACCTGCAGAGCCGCACCCCCGACCTCATCCGCTCGCAGGAACCAGCCAAGCCCCCCTGGCGCCCAATAGCGCCGCCGTCAGGTCGGCAACAGCGGCTAGCAGGTGGCCACAGCAGCCTCTGCCGTGGACGGCGCCGCCCGAGCCACCAGCGCTCGCCAGCTGCCCCCTTGAACAACTCGAGCTCATCCACAGCCTTGTCCGCAAGCCCTCGTCGCCGCCACGTCGCCCTGCAGCACAGTATGGCGGTCGCCGGCGTTCTTATCCTCGGCCATCATTGGAACCGCCCCGATCGCTATATAAGGACCCCCCCGAGCTCACCAAACCCTCAAGCAACCTCCCACACTCCCTCACTGATCCGGCCATAGCAGTAGAAAGACCAGAGGGGTCGTCTTCTTCTTCTCCGGCAACCACGGCCGCCACCACTGCCTCGTTCACTCTGGCGCCACCAGGGCCTCCCCCTCTCCACTCTCTTCACCAGAGGCCCTCTCTTCATCACACGAGTCCACCCCCAAGCTCAATTTTGATCGGGAGCCACCGGAGACAAATCCCCCAATCATGCCCGAAGCTCCCTCCACCGCGGAGCTCGCCGCCGACGATTCCCCCCGTCCCCACCGTCCAGTCGACCACCAGGAGGACCGCCTGGGAGTGGCGGATCCATCCCTGGCCTCGGATGCCCTCGAGGAGCCGCCGTTCGCCGGCGTTGATCGCCAGAGCCCTCACCTCTGTTCGGCCAGAGGAGGACGAAGGCGGGGCGACTGGTCAAACCTGACTAGTGGGCCCCGTGGACCCACTGTCAGTGACCCACGCGCCCATCCACGCTGGATAAGTGAAGGCGTAAAACCCCCAAGTGCGTATCCCCTGTTTCGAAAGTGTATTCTTATCTAAAATGTTTTCTTTTCTGTTTTATTTTAAAAACAGAATTTGACCAAAATTTTGACTGGCTATAACTTTTTAAATATAAGTCCAAATGAATTGATTCTTTTTCCTACCTCTCTCAAATTTCACCTAGTTTATTTTAAGAGTTATTTGAAAAATAATTAGGATAATCTTTTGTACTATTTTTAAAGTATGTGTTATTTGCCTATTTTTGAAATAGGATTTTGGAGAGAGAGAAGAGAGCTTTCAAAAAAATATTGGAGTGCACCTCACCTCTCCACACCTTGAAGGCAAGCATTTCTGAACTCAGGCATAATATTATCGTGTGTTGTTTAATACAGTTACAACACCACCGTGACACGGAGTATCCATTATGTGTTTGTGACGATATGATCATACACCTTGCATGCATAAACGAAAATTCTTGCTGTTGGAAATGGATAAGCTTGTGATAGCAATCACCCTCATATGCCGCTCATGTCTACCAGGAAGGACTCAGGAAAGTCTCTGTCTTGTGTAGACACGAGCTTTTCCCTTGTCGAGATGGTTATGACCGGTAGGGCAGGGGGAGGTATGATAAGTGGTGGTTGTGTCTGATGGTTGTGGAATATAATTCTTGAGCTAACCATGCAGGAAATACTTAAGCCTCCTGAGTCGGCTGTAGATCGAGTCTTGTTCCAGTAACCCCCATACTTGTTTCATGCTGCCACTTGCCCCTGCCGTAGGTAGGGTACGGTTCAGTAAGTTGTCAACCCCTGTCCTAGCACACACCGTACAGAGAGGCCATGGTGGAAGATACCGGTTGTAGCTGGTAGGCATGCCACCTGGTCCGAGGGCATGGGTGTTTCCGGTTGGGACCGAGAGGGGAGGCCACCGCTTAGAGCGCGCGATAAAAATTTGATCCCATGCTACGCGAGGTTGTAGCCTCCCCACTTAGAGTTTTGCTTAACAGGTGTCTGGGTGATTCCAGACACGTGTAAGGTTAAGCTGGTGTGTGCAAGTCAGGCGTGTTTTTGACTAAAAGACTATAGACGGAATTAGTTCTGATGGACTAAAGAAATCCGTTACTCGTGGGTAAAGAGTACACCCTCTACAGAGATATTGAACCTATTCGAATAGCCGTGTCCATGGTTAAGGACTACAGTCTGGGATGGGTCAAGCGTCGGTTTTAGTGTCGGCCTTCGGAGGAGAAACTATTAAACCAGAATATTGATCATGACTTGTGATGTATGATGATTATGATTATTATTATTATGGACTAACCATTTATGTTATTTGAATTTTTGGGTATCTCTGGGACGGTTCTACCTCCTGGATATTCACCGTGATTATGTGTATATATAAGCCCTTTATGTGGTGTCGCATAGACGCCCGACTGTGGCATGCTTCTCATTCCATTTGCTTATAAGCCCTTTATGTGGTGTCGCACAGACGCCCGACTGTGGCATGCTTGTTATTTTATTTAATTATAAGCCCTTTATGCGGTGTCGCACAGACGCCCGACTGTGGCATGCTTGATATTTTATCTACTTATAAGCCCTTTATGTGGTGTCGCTTAGACGCCCGACTGAGGCATACTTTATATTGTTATCCTTTCGAGGCGTCGCTTCAGACACCCGATCGGTGCATTCTATTTCTACTCGCTGATTGCATATTCATATATGACATGATTAACCTACTTGCATGCATCATGAGCTTCATTTATGACTGACAAAGTAATCATGGAATATTTCAAAGCATGATCATCAGTGGCTATATTATACCTGTGTTCTTAATGTTTGCGAGTACATTCAAAGTACTCACTAGCTTGTCCCTGGCTATTGTCTTGGCCAGATTTCTTGCGTGGAAAGGAACGTTGCGATGACAGCCCCGGAACCTACGTAATGGTGATAGCAGCATCACGAAGATAGGAGTTATCCTGGTCAGCTGTTCCTGTGGGAAATGGAGTCCCATAGACGCTGATGATCCACAAACCGCTTCCGCCATCAACCACTAGAAACCAATTGTTGTACCCATAGGCCAGAATGGTCTTGTACTACATATTTTGTAGTTTGCTTGGAGTTTCTGTAACAAGTTGGTGTCTCATCAGCTAACAGTAATCCTGGGGCTGGTGAGCACAAGGGCCGCTTTTGGGAAATTAATATCCCGAAAAACCGGTCCTGACATTTTGCCCTTGTTTTGGACTCTAACTTGTATGATTTGAATGGAACTAACCCGGACTGACGCAGTTTTCAGCAAAACTGCCATGATGTTGTTTTATGTGCAGAAAACAAAAGTTCTCGGAATGACATGAAACTCCACGGAATATCTTACAATAAAAAATAAAAAATCCTCGCCAAAGATGAAGACCAGGGGGCCCACACCCTTTCCACGAGGGTGGGGGCGCCCCCCTAGGGCGTGCCCCCTACCTCGTGGGCCGCCTGGAGACCTCCCAACTCTAACTCCAACTCTATATATCTGCTTTCGGGGAGAAAAAAATAGGAGAGGGGAATCCGTAGCCCTAAAACCTCTCGGGAGGGCTGATCTGGAGTCCGTTCGGGGCTCCGAAGAGGGGAATCCGTCACCATCGTCATCACCAACCATCCTCCATGACCAATTTCATGATGCTCACAGCCGTGCGTGAGTAATGACATCGTAGGCTTGCTGGACGGTGATGAGTTGGATGAGATTTATCATGTAATCGAGTTAGTTTTGTTAGGGTTTGATCCCTAGTATCCACTATGTTCTGAGATTGATGTTGCTATGACTTTGCTATGCTTAATGCTTGTCACTAGGGCCCGAGTGCCATGATTTCAGATCTGAACCTATTATGTTTTCATCAATATATGAGAGTTCTTGATCCTATCTTGCAAGTCTATAGTCACCTATTATGTGTTATGATCCGTTAACCCCAAAGTGACAATAATCGGGATACTTATCGGTGATGACCGTAGTTTGAGGTGTTCATGTATTCACTATGTGCTAATGCTTTGTTCCGGTTGTCTATTAAAAGGAGACCTTAATATCCCTTAGTTTCCATTAGGACCCCGCTGCCACGGGAGGGTAGGACAAAAAATGTCATGCAAGTTCTTTTCCATAAGCACGTATGACTATATTCGGAATACATGCCTACATTACATTGATGAATTGGAGCTAGTTCTGTGTCACCCTATGTTATGACTGTTACATGATGGACCGCATCCGACATAGTTATCCATCATTGACCCGATGCGTACGAGCTTTCCATATATTGGTTTACGCTTATTTACTTTCCCGTTGCTGTTGTTACAATCACTACAAAATACCAAAAACATTACTTTGCTTTCATTACTCTTTTGTTACCGTTACCATCACTATCATATTACTTTGCTACTAAACACTTTGCTGCAGATACTAAGTTTCCAGGTGTGGTTGAATTGACAACTCAGCTGCTAATACTTGAGAATATTCTTTGGCTCCCCTTGTGTCGAATCAATAAATTTGGGTTGAATACTCTACCCTCGAAAGCTATTGCGATCCCCTATACTTGTGGGTCATCAATGATGAGCCCAGATTCTGCGAAATGGCTTGAGGCCATGAAATCTGAGATGGGATCCATGTATGAGAACAAAGTGTGGACTTTGGTTGACTTGCCCGATGATCGGCAAGCCATAGCAAATAAATGGATCTTCAAGAGGAAGACAGACGCTGATAGTAGTGTTACTATCTACAAAGCTAGACTTGTCGAAAAAGGTTTTGACAGAGTTCGAGGTGTTGACTAAGATGAGGTTTTCTCATCGTAGTGATGCTTAAGTCTGTCCGAATCATGTTACCAAATTGCCACATTTTATGAAATCTGGCAAATGGATGTCCAAACTACATTCCTTAATGGATTTCTTAAAGAAGAGTTGTATATGATGCAACCAAAAGGTTTTGTCAATCATAAAGGTGCTAACAAAATGTGCAAGCTCCAGCGATCCATCTGTGGACTAGTGGAAGCATCTCAGAGTTGGAATATACGCTTTGATGAGTTGATCAAAGCATATAGTTTTATACAGACTTGTGGTGAAGCCTGTATTTACAATAAAGTGAGTGGGAGCACTACAACATTTCTTATAAATATATGTGAATGACATATTGTTGATCGGAAATAATGTAGAACTTTCTGGAAAGCATAAAGGAGTATTTGAAAGGAGTTTTTTCAAATAAAGACCTCGGTGAAGCTACTTACATATTGAACATCAAGATCTCTAGAGATAGATCAAGACGCTTGATAAGTTTTTTCAATGAGTACATACCTTGACAAGATTTTGAAGTAGTTCAAAATGGAACAGTCAAAGAAAGAGTTCTTAACTGTGTTACAAGGTGTGAAATTGAGTAAGACTCAAAGCCCGACCACGGCAGAAGATAGAAAGAGAATGAAAGTCATTCCCTATGCCTTAGCCATAGGTTCTATAAAGTATGCCATGCTATGTACCATATCTATTGTATACCCTACATTGTTTTTGGCAAGGGAGTACAATAGTGATCTAGGAGTAGATCACTGGACAGCGGTCAAAATTATCTTAGTGGAATAAGGAAATATTTCTCGGTTATGGAGGTGATAAAAGAGTTCGTCGTAAAGAGTTACGTCGATGCAAGCTTTGACACCAATCTGGATGACTCTAAGTCTCGATCTGGATACATATTGAAAGTGGGAGCAATTAGCTAGAGTAGCTTCGTGCAGAGCATTGTAGACATAGAAATTTGTGAAATACATACGGATCTGAAAGTTGCAGACCCGTAGACTAAACTTCTCTCACAAGCAAAACATGATCACTCTTTGAGTGTTAATCACATAGCGATGTGAACTAGATTATTGACTCTAGTAAACCCTTTGGGTGTTAGTCACATCGAGATGTGAACTCATCACATAAAGATGTGAACTATTGATGTTAAATCGCATGACTATGTGAACTAGATTATTGACTCTAGTGCAAGTGGGAGACTAAAGGAAATATGCCCTAGAGGCAATAATAAATTTGTTATTTATATTTCCTTATATCATGATAAATGTTTATTATCACTAGTAGAAAACATGGCTTTGGTCCAGGCCGGGTCAGCCCATTAGTCCCGGTTCAGTCCAGAACCGGGACCAATGTGGGCATTGGTCCCGGTTCGTCAGCCCAAGGGGCCGGCCGGGCCACGTGGGCCATTGGTCCCGGTTCATCTGGACCTTTTGGTCCCGGTAGGTGGGATGAACCGGGACCAATGGGCCTCGCTCCTGGCCCACCACCATTGGTCCCGGTTGGTGGCTTGAACCGGGACCAAAGGCTCCCCTTTAGTCCCGGCTCATGTCACCAACCGGGACCAATGAGGTGCCTATATATACCCCTCGCTCGCGAGCAAAGCACCCCAGTGCTCTGTTTTTCTCTGGCCGAGGGGGAGAGGGCTTGGTGGTGCTCTAGCTCACCTCCTATGCACACAAGGTGTTCGATGGAATGCCCGAGCCACACTACTTAAGCTTTCTCCTCTCCAAACTCGACCTCCAAGCTCCATTTTCCATAATATTTGTCTAGGTTTAGCGGTCCGTCACGCCCCGTCCCCATCTTCACCGCCGTCGATGACCCGCGCCGAGCTCATCGCCGGCACCACCGTGGTGAGCCTCTTGTTCTTATCTTCTTTCTGAAAGGAAAAATATTCTTACTTGTATGTTTACATAGATACTTGTATTATTTTCTTACTTTTATTATTGCATCTTATATAGTGCGATGGTTTTGGTATCCGCCCCCGTCGGCCCTCGTCCTGTCTATGATTCGGATGTGGTATATATATTATCTTTATAACTATTGGTTTATTTATTGTTTATGAAAATTATGCCAACCAACGTGACATAGATTTTATTTATGTAGGATGTATGTGAATCGGAAATGCCAACCGACCCTATTGTCGAGAGGTTAAATTTAGTTGAAGAAGAAAACAATTTGTTGAAGGAAAAAATAAAAAAATTGAGGAGGAGAAGATGATATTGGAGTTGCATGTTGCGGATGTCGTCGATGATCACAAGATCAAGATGGATGCAATGCGCTTGAAGATTAGAAAGATTACAAAATATGCCATTCATACCGAGGCTTGGTATCATTATGCCGTTGGATCAATTGTTACCTTGGTTGCGATTATGATCGCATTTGTTTTCACATTGAAATGTTTTACATAGTTTCAATGTATGGTTTAATTAATTAGATGCTCTGGAGAGCTATATGTTGTTAGATGAGAACTATGTATGCACTTTGGTTTTAATGTGATGATGAACTTCTATTAATTTGGACACTTAATTATATATAATGCACGCATATGAACCGACAATGGATGTACGGAGTACATTAAGGGCGTGCATGAGTTTCTCGATGCGGCTGAGGCAAACAAGCAGAATGGTTTTATGTGTTGTCCATGCACTGAATGTGGGAATACGAGGTCTTACTCTAACCGGAAAATCCTTCACTCCCACCTGCTTTACAAGGGTTTCATGCCACACTATAATGTTTGGACGAGGCACGGAGAAATAGGGGTTATGATGGAAGACGGCGAAGAAGAAGAGTACGATGACAACTATGTGCCCCCTGAATACGGTGATGCTGCAACGGGGGGAGCTGGTGAAGATCAAGAGGAACCAGATGATGTGCCCAATGATGCTGCAATGGGTGAAGCTGCTGAAGATCAAGAGGAACCAGACGATGTGCCCGATGATGATGATCTCCGCCGGGTCATTGCCGATGCAAGGACGCAATGCGAAAGTCAAAAGGAGAAGCTGAAGTTCGATCGCATGGTAGAGGATCACAAAAAAGGGTTATACCCCAATTGCGAAGATGGCAAACAAAGCTCGATACCATACTGGAATTGCTGCAGTGGAAGGCAGAGAATGCTGTGGCTGACAAAGGATTTGACAAGCTACTGAAAATATTGAAGAAGAAGCTTCCAAAGGATAACGAATTGCCCGACAGTACATACGCAGCAAAGAAGGTCGTATGCCCTCTAGGATTGGAGGTGGAGAAGATACATGCATGCCCTAATGACTGCATCCTCTACCGCGGTGCATACGAGGATCTGAATGCATGCCTGATATGCGGTGCATTGCGGTATAAGATCAGACGAGATGACCCTGGTGATGTTGACGGCGAGCCCCCCAGGAAGAGGGTTCCTGCGAAGGTGATGTGGTATGCTCCTATAATACCACAGTTGAAACGTCTGTTCAGAAACGAAGAGCATACCAAGTTGATGTGATGGCACAGTGATAACCGAAAGAAAGATGGGAAGTTGAGAGCACCCGCTGACGGGTCGCAGTGGAGAAAAATCGAGAGAAAGTACTGGGATGAGTTTGCAAAGGACCCAAGGAATGTATGGTTTGCTTTAAGCGTGGATGGCATTAATCCTTTCAGGGAGCAGAGCAGCAATCACAACACCTGGCCCGTGACTCTATGTACGTATAACCTTCCTCCTTGGATGTGCATGAAGCGGAAGTTCATTATGATGCCAGTTCTCATCCAAGGCCCTAAGCAACCCGGCAACGAAATTGATGTGTACCTAAGGCCATTAGTTGAAGAACTTTTTCAGCTGTGGAATGGAAACGGTGTACATACGTGGGATGAGCACAGACATGAGGAATTTAACCTTAAGGCATTGCTGTTCGTGACCATCAACGATTGGCCTGCTCTCAGTAACCTTTCAGGACAGACAAACAAAGGAAACTACGCATGCACGCACTGTTTAGATGACACTGAAAGTATATACCTGGACAAATGCAGGAAGAATGTGTACCTGGGCCATCGTCGATTTCTTCCGACCAACCATCAATGTCGAAAGAAAGGCAAGCATTTCAAAGGCGACGCAGATCACCAGAAGAAGCCCACCATGCGTACCGGTGATCACGTACATGCTATGGTCAATGATTTACACTACGTAATCTTTGGAAAGGGTCCCGGTGGACTAGCTGTTCCGAATGATGCTGAGGGACACGCACCCATGTGGAAGAAGAAATCTATATTTTGGGACCTACCCTACTGGAAAGACCTAGAGGTCCACTCTTCAATCGACGTGATGCACGTGACGAAGAACCTTTGCGTGAACCTGCTAGGCTTCTTGGGCGTGTATGGGAAGACAAAAGATACACCTAAGGCACGGGAGGACCTGCAACGTTTGCACAAAAAAGACGGCATGCCTCCGAAGCAGTATAAAGGTCCTGCGAGCTACGCTCTTACGAAAGAAGAGAAAGAAATCTTCTTTGAATGCCTGCTCAGTATGAAGGTCACGACTGGCTTCTCGTCGAATATAAAGGGAATAATAAATATGCCAGAGAAAAAGTTTCAGAACCTAAAGTCTCATGACTGCCACGTGATTATGATGCAACTGCTTCCGGTTGCATTGAGGGGGCTTCTACCGGAAAATGTCCGATTAGCCATTGTGAAGCTATGTGCATTCCTCAATGCAATCTCTCAGAAGGTGATTGATCCAGAAATCGTACCAAGGCTAAGGAGTGATGTGGCACAATGTCTTGTTAGTTTCGAGCTGGTGTTCCCACCATCCTTCTTAAATATCATGACGCACGTCCTAGTTCATCTAGTCGACGAGATTGTCATCCTAGGGCCCGTATTTCTACACAATATGTTCCCCTTTGAGAGGTTCATGGGAGTCCTAAAGAAATATGTCCGTAACCGCGCTAGGCCAAAAGGAAGCATCTCCATGGGCCATCAAACAGAGGATGTTATCGGGTTTTGTGTTGACTTCATTCCTGGCCTTAAGAAGATAGGTCTCTCTAAATCGCGGTATGAGGGGAGACTGACTGGAAAAGGAACTCTTGGAAGAGACTCAATAATATGCAGGGACGGATATTCTTGGTCTCAAGCACACTACACAGTTCTACATAACTCTATCTTGGTGACCCCGTATGTCGATGAACACAAGAATAGTCTATGCTCCAAACACCCGGAGCAGTGCGACGACTGGATTACATGTGAACACATCAGGACTTTCAGCAGTTGGTTGGAAACACGTCTCAGAGGTGACAACACTGTTTGTGATGAGTTGTACTTGTTGTCCAGGGGACCATCTTTGACTGTATTGACTTACAAAGGATACGAGATAAATGAGAATACATTTTACACGATCGCCCAAGATCAAAAGAGCACCAACCAAAACAGCGGTGTCCGCTTTGATGCAGCAACCGAGAGCGGAAAGGACACATATTATGGTTACATAGTGGACATATGGGAACTTGACTACGGACCTGATTTTAAGGTCCCTTTGTTTAAGTGCAAATGGGTCAATCTGTTAGGCGGCGGGGTACAGGTAGACCCAGAGTACGGAATGACAACAGTGGATCTGAAAAATCTTGGGTACACTGACGAACCGTTCGTCCTAGCCAATGATGTGGCACAGGTTATCTATGTGAAGGACATGTCTACCAAACTGAGAAAAAGAAAAGATAAGGAAGCGAATATATCATATGATGAGCCAAAGCGCCACATAGTTCTTTCAAGAAAAAGGGACATCCTGGGAGTGGACGGCAAGACAGACATGTCCGAAGATTATGAAAAGTTTCATGAAATTCCTCCCTTCAATGTCAAGGCTGACCCAAGCATCCTGATAAAAAATGAAGATTATCCATGGTTACGGCGCAATAAGCAAATGACACAAGCAAAGAAAAAGTGAAGACTTTCTCCCGCAACTATTATGATGATACCATGCCAACTTTGTAACACACGAACATGCTACCATTGTCCGTTTTGTACATGCACATGCTATGTGGGTGAAATTATGATACCATGCCAACTTTCAACTTTTTCAGAGTTCATTTGAAATGCTTTCATGTCTTATGGTTCGGCCCTCGTAATACCATGACCATTAGTCCCTGGCCCATGCCAACTTTCAACTTTCAACTTTCTAAAACTAATGGCACTAACAGAAAGTTTATAATTTTGCTCCTCGCCCTGGCCCATGACCATTAGTCCCGGTTTGTGCCACAAACCGGGACTAAAGGGTTGGTCCTTGTTGCGGGCAGAGTTTAGTCCCACCTCGCCAACCGAAGGGGGCTCACACCGGTTTATAAGCCCTTCCCTCTCTGCCTTGTTGAGCTCCTCTCAAAGTGAAAATAGATGCCCTAATAGAGAAAAGTTTAACCTAAATTCATAGTGAATTTCTCTGAAATTCATAGAAATTTACTATGAATTTAGGTTGAATTTTCTCTATAAGCGCATCTATTCTCATTTTTAAGTAAGTTAATCACAAACTTGTGATTCAAACAATTTTCAAAGAATTCAAATTTTAACTATTCAAATTTGAAAACTAATGGCACTAACAGAAAGTTTATAATTTTTCTAAAACTAATGGCATTAACAGAAAGTTTATAATTTTGCTAACCTAAAAGCAAACAGAATTAAAAATTAAAGCAAAAAACAAAAGAAAATAAATAATGCAAAAAACAAATCAAAATAACAGGAAAAAAACTATTTTTATAGTAAAGTTAATCACAAAATAAAATGGCACTAACAGAAAGTTTATAATTTTTCTAAAACTAAAAGCAAAAAGAATAAAAAAATAAAGCAAAAAACAAAAGATAACAAATAATGCAGAAAACAAAACAAAAAAACTAGAAAAAATAGCAACAATAAGTATTTTGTTGTAAGTAGAAACAAAATAAAATAAATAAAGCAACAAAGAAAACAAAAAAACAAAAAAAGTGTTTTCAAATTTGAAAACTAATGGCATGAACAAAAACTTTATAATTTTTCTAAAACTAAAAGCATAAAGAATTAAAAAATAAAGCAAAACAAAAGAAAATAAAATAAATAAAGCAACAAAAAAAACAAAAAAATGCCACCTACTGGGCCCCCATGGCCTGAATACGACTAGAAACCCATCAAAGGGCCAGGATTCAGGCCCGCAGGAGGACTAGTAGGCCCACATGCATAGAAGTGACAATTAGGCCCGTAAGCCTGCAATGGAGAGAAGCTCGAGAGGGGTGCGGCAGTGGGGCTTATAAACCACTGCGCACCCCTCTCAACTAGCGAGGTGGGACTAAACTTTCGACGCTGCAGCCGCACAAGGCCTTTGGTCCCGGTTGGTGGCATCAACCGGGACTAAAGGGGGGCATTGGTCATGGTTCGTGGCACCAACCATGACCAATGCCCCCCTTTAGTCCCAGTTGGTGCCATCAACCAAGACCAAAGGCCGCCGCTTCCCGCCCTTTAGGCTGCTGAAAAGAGGCCTTTGGTCTCGGTAGGTGGCACCAACCGGGACTAAAGGGGGCATTGGTCACGGTTCGTGCCACGAACCATGACCAATGCTTCGTCTATATAAGCCACACTTGTGAAAATTTTGGTTCAGTTTTTTCGATCCCACCCCGATGACGCCGCCAGGCTGCCCCTCTGCTCGCCTCGCCGTCGCCGCTGTTGCCCCAGCCCCGCCCCCGAGCGCGCCCTGCCTCGCCGTCGTCGCCGGCCGCTCGTCCGCCGCCCCCGAGCACCCCTGCGCTGCCAAGCCCGTC
>NC_041388.1:79414680-79415473 GCF_002162155.2 Triticum dicoccoides
CCCGAGCCCATCCTCGTCGCCGTCGCCCCCGCCGCCGGCCGCCCGCGTCTCCTCCCCGATCCCTCTGGGAGAGGTAGCTACCGCCCCATCATCCCCCCTTCCTTCCTTCCCTGCTCCTTAATTTGTATAATACTGTAGATGTATGTATGATGAATTTTAATATTTTTTTGTTCATATATAATGTAGATGCATGTCGATGTATGTATGGAATGATATCGATGGATGTATGTATATAGAACATTCGTAGAAAATATGACGAATCCGATATGACCAATGTCCCCCTCCGGTTCACTCGGGAACACTAACTCTCTCAGAGAAAAAAATGTTATCAGGAAAAAAATTTATCGGGGTCGAGCGTCGTCGAACATGAGAGGAAGAAGAGGATAAAAAAGAAGAGGAAGAAGAAAAAAAGAGGAGAAGAAAGAATAGAGGAGCTTCTCCTCTATTCTTTCTTCTCCTCTTTTTTTTCTTCTTCTTCCTCTTTGTTTTATCGAGAACGAGGGTCCACGAGGGTCGCCGAGCGGTAGAGGAAGAAGAGGATAAAAAAGAAGAGGAAGAAAAAAAGAGAGGGGTCGATGGTCGCCTAGGGGTCGAGGGTCGAGAGGGGGTCTAGGGTCCCCGAGAGGGGAGAGGAAGACGAGGAGAAATAAATAAGACGAAGAAAAAAGAAGAAAAAGAAGAGGAGAAGAAGAAAGGAATAGAGGAGAAGAAGAGAAAAATAGAATATATATTTTATTTTCTCTTTTCTCCTCTATTCCTTTCTTCTTCTCCTCTTTTTTTTCTTCTTTTTTTT
>NC_041388.1:79415575-79416161 GCF_002162155.2 Triticum dicoccoides
CGAGGAAGAAGGGGAAGAAGAGGAGAGGAAGAAGAGGAAGTCTTCTCCTCTATTCTTTCTTCTCTTCTTTTTTCTTCTTCTTATGTATTAGTTTTTTATTTAGGTTGTTAATTAGTAGATATTAATTTTGTTCATATATGTATGGATGCATGTGATATGTATGCATGTATGTATGTATGTATGTATTGGGTATGTCGTTGTCGATATACCCCCTACCCGATAACTTCAACATGAGGGGGTCGAGAGGGGGTCTAGGGTCGCTGAGGGGTCGAGGGTCGTCGAACACGAGAGGAAGAAGAGGATAAAAAAAGAAGAGGAAGAAGAAAAAAAGGAGAAGAAAGAATAGAGGAGTTCTTCTCCTCTATTCTTTCTTCTCCTCTTTTTTTTCTTCTTCTTCCTCTTTATTTTATCGGGAACGAGGGTCGTCGAGGGTCGCCGAGCGGTAGAGGAGAAACCCTAAATAGAAAGTATCGTCGGTGTGAGATACATGTACCGTCGGTGTCGGACACTACATCCACGTCCCACAAGTGGCGCGGGCTTCGACGCCCACGTCACTTGTGGGACGTGGATGTAGTGTCCGACACCG
>NC_041388.1:79416790-79421489 GCF_002162155.2 Triticum dicoccoides
TCCATGTCCCACAAGTGGCGCGGGCTTCGACGCCCACGTCACTTGTGGGACGTGGATGTAGTGTCCGACACCGACGGCCACATGTATCTCACACCCACGATACTTGCTATTTAGGGTTTCCTCTACCGCTCGGTGACCCTCATCGACCCTCGTTCCCGATAAAAAAAGAGGAAGAAGAAGAAAAAAGAGGAGAAGAAAGAATAGAGGAGTTCTTACTCCTCTATTCTTTCTTCTCCTCTTTTTTTCTTCTTCCTCTTCTTTTTTTATCCTTGAAGCGTTGTCGAGGCCACCCCAAACCCTAGAGAAGCAGCGTCGAGGCCACCCCAAACCCTAGAGAAGCAGCGTCGAGGCCACCCCAAACCCTAGAGAAGCAGCATCGAGGCCACTAATTAATATTAGTTCTATGTTTGCCACTAATATATCCATCTGTCATGTTTGAATAATAATTGCCATGTTGTCAATATTTGTAGAAACTATGGACACCGCCCGAGACGAAGTACAAGAAGAGTTGTTGGGGGACATAATCGCACGAGTAAGTGATGCCGTCTGCTCGTTGTTTCTCAACGACACCGATGGTCTGGAAGCAGCTGGCTATGATTATGATGGCTCCGGTGACCTAATGCCAGTGCAAGAAGGAGACCGTGAGGACGGCTCCGGTGACCCAATGCCGGTGCAAGAAGGAGACCATGATGACGTCTCCGGTGACCGAACCGAGTCCGGCCAGGTATATATATTAGTTAAGCTTCTGCTGACTAGCTAATTGATGCATTCATTGTTTTGGTATGTACACATATTAATTAAGTCTTTGTTCTTTTTTCTAGCCCTCCGGATCGAGCACAACTTCGGTAAGGAGACGAGGCCCGAAGAAAAAGTTGAGCTCGGATGAAAAGTTTGAGATCATAGCAATCGCGCCCGACGGCCAACCGATTGAACCCCTCCGGACAAAGAGCGCATTTGTTGCTCAGTGCGGGGTTTTGGTTAGGGACAAGACCCCGATCAGCATCCAGCAATGGTTAAAGCCGGCTACAGAAGACCCTGAGGTGTCTTATGTCAATGATATGCATAAAAATGATCTTTGGACTGAGCTAAAGTCAAATTTCACCCTACCGCCAGAGGATGATCCAGAGAAGCCAGTTAAAGAGCAATTAATCAAGTCTTTTTCTCTTAAGAGGATGGCAGAACTATTCAGGAGGTGGAAGAAAGAGCTGAATAAGTTTGTCGAAAATAATGAGACACCAGAATTCAAGGGAAGATATGAGAAGATCAGAGATCACTGGCCCACATTTGTGGCCCACAAGACATTGGAAAAGAGTAAGAAGATGTCAGCGACAAACAAGCAAAATGCTGCGAAGAAGAAGCATCACCATCGCACGGGGTCAGGTGGCTACCTCATAGCCCGGCCTAAGTGGGCCAAGACCGAGAATGATTTGGTTGATAAAGGGATCGAACCAGAGACAATTAACTGGCCAGACCGTTGCTGGACTTGGTTCTTCGGGGCTGGCAGAACCTTGGACCCTGTAACAGGGAAGTGCATTTGGACGAACGATCAAATGGACATACCAGTCAGGAAGCTTCAGCAGTATATCGAAGCAGCGCAGCAAGGGACGTTCTTTCTAGACAGAGAGAACGGCGAGCTCACAATGGCCCTCGGGAATCCTGAGCACCCTGGACGGACATGAGGCACGCCAGGCTCCATTCCGTGGAAGGTTGGGTTTCCGGACGCAGGCGGTTACAAATCCCAGGAGAGGAGGAAAAAATTGCAGCAGACCCAAATGCAGGCGCTGCAAGCAAGGGTACAAGCGATAGAGGAACGAGAAGCAAATCGCAGCAAACGTACTGTCGAAGCTTCCCCCGAAGCTACCCCGCCATCTCAGCGAAGAAGCAGCGTGGCTTCCACCGAGCTGCTTCAGCCGGAGCATGCCTTGACGGCTCCTGCCAGCTATCCCGTGGATGCTATCACGGAGTCTCAAAATTGCCACCTTATGACGCAATGGATGAATTTGAAGGTCAAGGCGGCTATTGGCTCTGTTTATCCTACTGAATCCGACGCAACTTTTCACTGCCGACCGATTCCATAAGGATATGCTAGGGTGATGGTGGATGAAATAACGGAGGGATTTGAGGACCTCCAGCTTGACCACCCTACCGATGAAGGGGAGACTAGGCTGGGGTCTGCTCTGAAGACTCCATGCCTATGGCGGAAGGAGCTCCTCAACCTTCCGAACTGGACGCCTCCGCCTCCTCCTCCTCCTCCTCCGGCAAGTCAGGGCACTCCGCCTCCTCCACCGCCTCCTCCTCCGGCGAGTCAGGGCACGCCGCCTCCTCCACCGCCTCCTCCTCCGGCGAGTGACGATCAGGGCACTCGACCGGCTCCTTCTCCAGCGTGTGGCGGCACTCCACCTCCTTCTCCGCCTGCGCCAACGCGCCCGAGCAGCCAGCCTCCTCCTTCTCCGCCTCATCAGCAAGGGCGGAAAAGACCTGCCGCCGCTCCGGCTGCTCCGGCATGTCGTAGTCCTTCTCCTCCGCCTCGTAAGCAAGTAAAGAAGACAACCGCTCCGTCTGCTCTGCTGGCGTCTAGCAATACAGCCAGAGGCGGGAGGAAATACAGATTTGGTCCTTCTCTAAAGACTCCAGAGAAGTTACCATACGAGAGGACCCTGGAGGAGAACACCGAGATCGCACGAGAAGAAGTGAGGAACTACTTTGAAGGGGTGAAAGCAAAGAAACATCCACCTCCGGAGGAGAAGGTACATCCGGTGAAAGCGAAGCGCACTCTGGCTGCCCTGACAAAACCACCCAAGTCTCCATCGAAAGGAAACTATGAGCGCATTATTGGAAAGAAATTTGCCGAAGCGGAGTGGCCCGGAAGTACTGTCAGTGATCAAAGGCTGAAAGAACGACGAGATGGGAAACAAATGCCCAGCTTGGCGAACAAGCGAAGCAATCGTGCCCCCCGCTCAAGGTGCCTAGCAACAACGTCGCTAATGATCCGAGGATGGTGCCCGGTTATAGCAATCTTGGCGATTACCTGCCTGACGATGTACATTATGATTTCATGGAGGTACAGATACAAAGATACGAGTACGGGAAGCCTCTCGTCAAAGATGAACGATCTCTATCAATGATGATGCGAAGATTGCATGATTGGTACTTGAAAATCTGCAGAGACTCTGGGGGAGGAGTACTTTGTATGTGAAAGTTAAAAAGGAGCATGACCTCGTTGGAGTTGAACTGTTGCCTGTTCCATTTGAGGAGTTCTTTCAGTTTTTCAATCAATTGGCCCTCGATAAAACAACGGTCGCTTGCTACTGTCTGTAAGTAGTACTACTTCTGTCATTAAGTCTCTCTATATAGCTCAGCTCTTTCATTGCATGTATTTATAATCATCCTCAATATATTATGCAGATTGAAGATCGCCGAATTGAAGAAAAGACAAGTCGGTGATATTGGGTTCATTAATACATATCTCATAGATGCAACTCAGGTTAAATTTCATGCCGCAGATACCGAGGCCAACTTGCTATGATCGTTGGTAATAAATGAAAACAAAGATATAATACCCTTTCCTTACAACTTCAAGTGAGTGTTACTGTCTTGTGCGTATTCGGTTTCCCTTATATATTAGTCAAGGTTATAGTAATGTAATTGATGAGTTATGCATGCGTGTGCAGTTACCACTATATTCTCCTAGAGATTAATCTTGAGCATGGACTAGTAACCGTCTTAGACTCAAGACGAAAAGATCCCCAGGACTATGCAGACATGACTCAAATGCTCGAGAAGTAAGTTAAATCGATCATTATCCACCATATCAGCAACTTTGTTCATTTCCTGATATATCGAGTAATTGTTTTCTTTGTCTGGCAGGGTTTGGAAAAAATTCTCCAAAAAAGCTCTAGGACTCCCGATGAAGCTGCAATTTAGACACCCGAAAGTAAGTACTATAGTAGAATGTTCCGCGCATCTCCTATTGATTCAAGCGCTAGTTTCATCAATACCATTTGGCATTCTTGCTTATCAGTTTGATTGACCTCTATTTATTGTAAAGTGGTTGTGGCAGGAACAAGGGAATGATTTCTGTGGATACTACGTTTGTGAGTCCATCCGCCACACGACTTGTGAGCGGGGCTACACTGACGAACAATATGAAGTACGTAAATAACAACATTCACAATTTTATTTTATTACCATCATTTGTGTTGAGTTTCATTCATTCATATATATATGTATTGACCCCCTTCTTTAAATTAGATGTTTCGGAAGCGGGATGAACTCCTAGCACCAGCTCGCATGCGTGCAATTCAAGAGGAATTGGCGGCATTCTTTCTTGACCACGTGATCGCTGAAGACGGAGAATACTATGTGGACCATGAGTCCATATGATTATATTTGTAAGAGATAATTATTGTATATATGTAGCCGGTAGTGTCGGATAGATATACGAGAACTTGTTGTTCGACCAATCTCTCGGAGAAGGAGAAGTGGTCGATATCACTTCTCTCTGTATGCATATATGTTCATGACGATATTCTGTTTCCTTCGTTTTCTTACTAGCTAGCTAGCATGTCTAGTCCTCTCTATACGTATGTATAGTACATAGCGTCGACCAAGCACGGACATAAGAGAGGACACTTCTCTCTATTAATTATAGCTAGCTAACACAATATATGAAACACCTAAATTAACCCCCCAAAACCCC
>NC_041388.1:79421659-79427607 GCF_002162155.2 Triticum dicoccoides
AAAAACCAAAAACCCCAGCCACAGAAATGCTGACGCGTGGGTGCCTATTGGTCCCGGTTGGTGCCACCAACTGGGACCAAAGGGTCTCCTGCCTGGGCTCCGCGCACAGGCCACGTGGAGGCCCATCTGTCCCGGTTCTGGATTGAACCGGGACTAAAGGGACATGGCATTAGTACCGACCCTTTAGTCCCGGTTCAGGAACCGGGACAAAAGGCCCTTACGAACCGGGACAACAGGCCCTTTTTCTACCAATGTATTCATGCTAGAATTGTATTAACTGGAAACTTAGTACATGTGTGAATACATAGACAAACAGAGTGTCACTAGTATGCCTCTACTTGACTCGCTCGTTAATCAAAGATGGTTAAGTTTCCTAACCGTAGACATGAGTTGTCATTTGATTAACGGGATCACATCATTAGGAGAATGATGTGATTGACTTGACCCATTCCGTTAGCTTAGCACTTGATCGTTTAGTTTGTTGCTATTGCTTTCTTCATGACTTATACATGTTCCTTGAGTATGAGATTATGCAACTCCCGTTTATCGGAGGAACACTTTGTGTGCTACCAAACGTCACAATGTAACTGGGTGATTATAAAGGTGCTCTACAGGTGTCTCCGAAGGTACTTGTTGGGTTGGCGTATTTTGAGATTAGGGTATGTCACTCCGATTGTCGGAGAGGTATCTCTAGGCCCACTCGGTAATACACATCACTTAAGCCTTGCGAGCATTGCAACTAATGAGTTAGTTCCGGGATGATGTATTACGGAACGAGTAAAGAGACTTGCCGGTGACGAGATTGAACTAGGTATTGAGATGCCGATGATCGAATCTCGGGCGAGTAACATACCGATGACAAAGGGAACAACATATGTTGTTATGCGGTTTGACCGATAAAGATCTTCGTAGAATATGTGGGAGCCAATATGAGCATCCAGGTTCCTCTATTGGTTATTGACCGGAGACATGTCTCGGTCATGTCTACATAGTTCTCGAACCCGTAGGGTCCGCACGTGTAACATCCCAAATTTTCAATTTGGAATGTTATACATAGGTCATTCTTGCATATCATATTTTATTGCATTTTCGTTCCGCAATCCTCGAAATCCTAAGCAACTCAAGGACCCTCAGAGAGAGTTGGGGAAATCCCGGTTTTCATATTTGGTTTTTATCAAATAATGAAACGAGGATTTTTTTATTTTGATTATTTTTCTCTCTGAAAAATATTTCATAATAAAATATATGAGAGGAGATAATATGACTTCTCCAAAATAACTGAAATATTGGAGGAAAAATAGTAAAATTATTTATTAGATTTTATTTGGATTTTATTTGCATTAGAAAAATTGCACGTTTTCAAAATTACATTTTAGGGCCAAGAAAATGTTCATCCCATTCTAAATATTCCATTTAGACGGCGAAAATTTGTTTTGGCATTTTTAGATTTTTATTTTATTTCCTAGGATTTTTTTGTTCGGCGGAATTATTTAAAAAAAGAAAGAAACTGCGCCTAGGCCGACTGGGCCGAAGCCCAGCCGCCGGCCCAACTCCCGCCGTCGCCGTCTCCCGCGCGGAGCCGCACGCGCCGCCGCCGCCGACTCAGACCGGAGTCCGAGTTGGACTCCTCCTCCCCGCCGCCTTGCCCCCTCCTCCAAACCACCTCCCCCCTTTATATACCGCCACCACCACCCAACCCACCGCCGCAGCCCCGCCTCCCAAGCCACGCCGCCACCCGCGCCTCACCGCCGCCTCGCCCCGCCGCTGCAGCCCCCGCTGGAGCCCTGCGTCTCGCCGGACCCGACGAGGTAGCCATTTCGCCGCTGCCGGTTTTTTAAGAAAACCGATTCGGTTTTTTAAGAAAAACCCTAGTTCGTTTTTTTAGATCGGTTCGCCGGTTTTTCCCGGTTCTTCTATTTAGCGGACATTCATCCGTATGCTCGTTTCAACGAACGGTTTTCGCTCGTTAGTTACAGATAACGAACGCTCGTTCGTTAGCCTGTTCGTTAGTTTTCGTTTATCGGATTTTTCCGTGATTATTCTCAATCGCGATTTCTGATCCGATTTTGTTTCGGTTTATCTTTTCGCTCGTTAGTCGGAATCAGGCGATTCAAGCGCCTAGATCTTCGTCTCGAGACCCTCTTTCCGCTTAACCAACTTGAACAAGATTTTGGTACTGTAAAATTTGACCTTAGTTACTTCTACGCTTTGCTTATATTGCTATGCTATACTCGTAGATGTGGTTTGGGTGAGTGAAATCCATGACAGATGTGAGATTGTTAATTAATGGTTCAACTTAAGGTGGCAACTTAAATACACATCTGGGTGGATTGAGGCACCTGGAGTACCCAGTGTTGCCTGTATTTTTGGAAATCCCGGAGTAGCCGTGCGATCTTCCTATGGACCGCCACCCAGGCTCAAAGGGATCATAAGATTATTCATGCTAGAAACTTCCGTGTGCAGCCACAAGCTATTATGGGCTCTAGCATAGTTGAGTAAGGTAGTGGGTTGTAGGTTTGGTATGGTCTGCCCGGATTAGAGAGTTAATGTTTCTGAAAGACTGTGTTTCGGTCATCCGTTTCTCAAACATCACGTATTGCGAGAAATCCAATGGAGGAGATCGAGTCTTGTGGGGAAAAGTGCGCAAACCTCTACAGAGTGTATAAACTAATCATGGTTAGCCGTGTCCCCGGTTATGGACAATCTTGAGTATCTGGTACTTGGAGTATCTTAAGTATCTCATTACTCTTAATTAATATTGTTGGGTTGTTAATCACTTTAATTGGATTGAGTTAGAGGAACCTTCTCAATGATGTTTCAACTACCATGATAGTTAAATTAAAATCTATTCCTTTGTTGTAGGGAAAAATTGGCTTTTCGCAAAAACTGTAACCATAGAGCTTTCCACCAGCCAAATATGCATGTAGTGATAGCATTATTATGTTCTTGCTCTACTGTGTTAGTCTGCCAGCATATTCCATGTGCTGACCCATTTTCGGGTTGCAACGTATTATGTTGCAGACTTTTCAGACGAGGAGTAAGGTTCATTAGGTCGTGGCCGTGCAGCTCAGCTTTGCCATTGGAGTTGATGGACTCACTTTATTTTCCAAGCCTTCTGTTGTTATCGTATTAGATGGCCTTAAGCCATATTTATTGTAATAAGATCTCTTTTGAGACATCTGATGTAATGAGTGTGTGATTGCTACTCTGTTATAAATCCTTCAAGTACTGTGTGTGTCAGCATTACCGATCCAGGGATGACACTGAAGCACAGAGACTTGACCGTTGGAGGTCGGGTTGCTACAAAGATGGTATCAGAGCACACGCTGAGTGTAGGACACGACCACTAAGCTATAGCCCCAGATCACTATTCTCTTCTCATTTCTGACTCCTCTCCATTTTCCACTCTTTAGGATGGAGGACGCAAGGAACAAGTTTGCACAACCGGATGAACACGCACCTTTTGGATGACACTTGAAGGAAGTCACTAGGTACCTGAACATAGGAATACCAAGCTTCACCGAGACTTACAACGCCACTTTACCTGAAGAGGAGCGATGGATGATTCAAGTTCAAGTTCCAGGAAGGACATTCACGCCAGTCACTAAGCCCATAGAGTTTTCCTTTGATGCACCAACCTGGAGTTTAGGAAAGAGTATGGCAGCTCACATCACCATGGGACGCATTGGAGAAGTATATCACAAGGATCTTAAGGACACTATCTACCAGATATGTGGGCGCCGAGACGAGCAATTGGAGATGATCAGCACCAAGAAGGATAGATCAATTGCAGCTTTCATCCAGGAACTAAACCAACACATTCGACGCCAGGAGAATCAGATGTGCGCAGGCATGATAGATTTGAAGAAGGCGAAGACAAGGATCATCGAGCTGGAAGAAGAACTTAAGTCTACACGCGATGGATATGAGGAGGAAATTGCGACACTACAGGAGAAGAATGACGACCTGGTTAAGAAGATCGGAATATTCATGGGAGACCCCACTCCAGTTGAAGAAGATGAAGAACCCAAGGAGATTCGTCCGGAGGACTACATCATCATCAATGACACCGACTCCGACCCTAGTGATGATGACTTTGAAGACGAAGCTGGAGCAAATATCTTGGAGTCTTCCACCGATCAAAATTTCTAGATGACCACCCAATGATTAATAGTATTCCCCCATGTATTCAGTAGTAGTTGAGCACTTTTGCGATAGTTCTAGACTGCTTGTATGCCCTTGCTTGATTGACTGCGTGAAATGATTGTGTTTGTCTCATGTGCATATGGGTAGTGCCTTCTCATTAGACCTCATTCTATTCTAATCTCTTCCATCTAAACCCATCAGATGCCTCCGAGACGTGACCCTGGATTTGCCTTCCCGCCGGAGCTCACTCAGTTGATCGAGCAGCAGAACACCTTGATGCAATTGCTAGTTCAGAACCAGGGAACAACAACAACAATAACAGCAACAACAACAACCCGCCGCCAGTGGACAACCTAGCCCGTTTTCTAAGGTTACAACCGTCGGTGTTTTCCAGTAGCACCGAGCCTATAGTTGCTGATGATTGGCTACGCCGTATTGGAAGGGAGTTGACCATCGCCGCTTGCACAGATGCTGAGAAGGTACGCTTTGCCGCACATCAATTGGATGGACCAGCAGCCTCATGGTGGGAGAATTACACGGCCACTTTCCCCATAGCCAACGTCACTTGGGACCAGTTTCAGCAAGCTTTCCGCACAGCCCATGTCTCAACTGGAGCCATGAATCTGAAGAAGCGTGAGTTTCACAACTTACGCCAGGGGAACCGTACTGTAGCCCAGTACATGGATGAGTTTAGCAAGCTATCTCGCTATGCCCCTGACGATGTGGCCACAGATGCCGCGAAGCAGGAGAAGTTTATGGAAGGGCTGAATGATGAAATGAGTATGCAGTTGATGGTAGCAACCTTCAACAACTACCAGGAGTTGGTAGATAAGGCTCTTATGATTGAAGGGAAGCAGCAGATTGAGAGCCATAAGAGGAAGTATGGACAAGGGAGGTATAACTCAGGAGCTCAGCAGAAGCCTCGCCTAACCCCGAACTCGGGAGGACTTGTGCATAACCATGGAGGTCATAAGCACACCGGAGGAGGATCACATAACCACAACGGTACTAAGAATGGGAATGGGAACAGGAACGGAGCGAATAACAGTAAGAACCTCCCCAATCCAGCCACACCCGTCAAAAGAGTTCTAAGTCACATTACTTGCTTCAAGTGCGGGAAGACTGGACACTATGCGACGGAGTGCCCTGAAGGAAGGAATGGAAACGGAAATGGGAGCGCTGGGAAGAAGCCCAATCCATTCAACAAAGGACAAGTGAACCACATTAACATGGAGGAGGTTGAAGAGCAGCCAGACGTGGTAATAGGTAAGTTTTTGGTTAAGTCACTACAAAAAAAGACACATCCGTGACATTTTGGGCCGAACGAATTTTTTTCTGTCATACATATGACACTTCTATGAAGATAATTGTGACAAAACCCGGTATCATCATAGATGTGGTGGGCTCCTACTTCTATGACAAAAAATCATGACAGAAAATGGGCTTTTCGTCCTGGGAGGGCCGGAGACGCAGCTGCATGACATTCTTAGGGCCGTCCATGACGGAAAAAACCATGGTAGAAGCGAGGGCGGGGAAAATTTCAGGGAGTTCCCGGTTACGGTGGGAGGTCGGGGGCCGAGCGATGCGCATTTCTCTCGTACACGTACGCACGTGTGTGCGAGGCGTTGGCTCTAACTGAACCCGAGCGAGGCCTTGGGCTCTAACTGAACCCGAGCGATTGCACTGCAGGCTACGCGTTACTGAACCCGAGCGATCGATCGATGGCTGTTAACTGAACCTGATCGAGCGATTCCTTCGCTACTACTGCTAACTGAAGCCGATCGATGGGATGAACAGTGAGC
>NC_041388.1:79427959-79438118 GCF_002162155.2 Triticum dicoccoides
GAACAGGACCCCATGGTGTGGAGGGCTGGATGAACAGAAGACGGTGGAGGGGTGCCCGTGGAGGGGTGGTTGAACAGGACCCCGTGGTGTGGAGGGTTGGATGAACAGTAGACGGTGGAGGGTGGTTGAACAATAGCTGGTGGAGTAGCGCGCAGTGGAGGCTGGATGAACAGGAGCCCGTGAGGGCTGGAGGAGGTCGACGGTGGAGATGAACAGTATCCCATGGAGTCCTGTTTTGCGGTACGCCACACCCCTCCCGATGAATAGGACCCTCGTTTCGACCGTAGCGCTCCAACACAAGTCCGTTTCGTCCGTTTTGCAGTACGCCACACCCCTCCCAATAAACAGGACCCCCGTTTTGACCGTAGGAGGTCTGTTTCCTCCGTTCTGCGGTACGCCAGACCCCTCCCGATGAACATGATCCTGTTTCGAACATGGCCGGTCGAACACAAGGTTGTTTCCTCCGTTCTGCGGTACGCCAGGCCTCGTTTCCATCGCCTGTTCCGTCCAAGCCCTCCCGATGAACACGACGCATTCCGTTGCCTCCCCATGAACACGACGCATTATGTTGCCTCCCCATGAACACGACGATGACGCTGTTTCTCCGTTCCAACCCAGCCATGTACACGAGCCCTGGCCGTACGTATGCGCGAGTAGGCGTTCGAGACCCCGCCCGTATGTACACACACGTGGCTGTATTTTCTTTCTTGCACCCTGGCCACTGTACGTATGTGTAAATGCTACGTGCGAGCCTCTACTATGACACATGCACGCCTCTACTACGACACATGTGCGCCTCTACATCGACCAGTATGTACGTACACGTTCACGACCAGAATGACAACGCTACGTACGTTTCGACAAGGTGGGTCTCGACTGTCAGGCACTTCCTTGCCTGCGAAGATGTAGCTGGTGGGTCCCAGCAGTCAGGGGGCGAATCGTTTTTTTTGCCCGGACGCACTTCCTTGCATGCGAAGATGTAGCTAGTGGGTCCCAGCAGTCAGGGAAACGTTTTTTCGCGAAATACGGTGGCCCATCCGGTGGGTCCCGCTGTCAGGTGGAGGAATAATTATTTTGCAGGTAATAAGGAGGCACTTCCTTGCTGCGGCCATGGACCCAGCTGTCAGCCTCTCCACGTACAGTCCACGTCCGATGGAAGCGGTTCCTTGACCATGTTGACCACGCCGCGCCGAGAGCACCAGGGTGGTGGACGACGACGAGGCCTAGGAAGGGGACGACGCGGAGCCGGGGAAGACGCGGCAGTGGATGCCCACGCATAGAGGAGTACGAGGGTTCACTGGTTCGCTGCGGTGTGAGGCTGCCATCGCCGCAGAATAACAGGGGGTGTGGGTGAGTAGAGGGATGGCCTGGCCAGCGGTGGGAGTAGTAGGGGGCGGTGAGGCCTCCGCTGCATCGCAGCCGGGCACGGGAGGTAGGAGCATGAGCCACGACCGGCGCTGGTTTGGGCGGCTGGAGCAAGAAGACCAGAGGTTGAAGAAGCACTATGGCCGTTGGATGGACATCGTACGGTCACTGGAGCTAGAATCGTGCATATTAACTAAGTTGACAAAGCCCTCCGTCCCTGTCAACTTAGTAGGCCCACAAGTCAGCCTGCCACTATACTGGGTCCCAGCTAACAGGGGGAGTATTCATTTTTTTGTGCATAATAAGGAGGCACTTCCTTGCGTGCGAAGATATAGCTGGTGGGTCCGAGTTGTCAGCCGCGGTAACATTTTTTTCGTGAAATACAGAGGCCCTTTCGGTGGGTCCCTGATGTCAGGTGGAGGAATCATTATTTTGCGCGTAATAAGGAGGCATTTCCTTGCGTGCGGCCGTGGACCCAGCTGTCGGCCTCTCCACGTAAAGTCCACTTCAGATGCATGTCGGTCGTTGACCACGTTGACCAGGCCGCCCCGATTGCACCAGGGCGGTGGACGACGGCGAGGCCTAGGAAGGGAACGACACGGAGGCAGGGAAGACTCGAAAGTTGTTTCCCACATGGAGGGGAGTATGACTGTATGAGGGTTTACTGGTTCGTCTGCCATCGCCGGAGAATAACAGCAGGTGTGGGTGAGTAGAGGGATGGCTAGGCCAGCGATGGGAGTACAGTGGGGCGGTGTGGCCTACGCGGCAGCAGAGCCGGCCGCGGGGAGGAGGGAGCAGGCAGTCTCGCCGGTGCCTGTTTGAGCGGCTGGAGCAGGAAGAGCAGAGATTGAAGAAGCACGACGGCCGTTGGATGGCCGTCCAACAGTCACTCCTTGTGCGTCAACCTTTTTTTAGGAAAGCCTCAAATCTGTGGAAAACAACATACAACCCATTTGCTAATTTTTAAGGTTTTTTTGGAGCCCATATTATTTTTGTTAGCATTACAGCCCATATTGTGGCCACGGTTAAAAAATTATACGAAATTTTGCATATTTCGGTGAGGTCCGAACTGTTTTGAATCCCGAAATTTTGACTCACATTCAAACTGATTTTAAAAATAAATGTATATCAATATAAAATCCAACAAGTTCTCCACACATAAAAATTAATGTAATTTAAAATCTCGAAATGAAAAAAAAAGATATTTGAAACTAATTGCCGGTTTGATGTGTTTTAAAAATGTACATCCCATTTCTCCTTACTGATGGGACATTTTCTCGTCCAGCCGAATGAAAGCTCTCCTGGTCTTGAAAGATTTGTAGCCCAACAGGCCTGAAAAAGCGACTTACTTGGCAAATCACAAAAAAACTGGGCTGTGGCCGTGGACCCAGCTGTCAGTCCATTTGTTTTTTTAGTCCATTTGGTGGGCTGTGTGAAACAATGATGTAGCATCTATGCAGCCCATTTAAATCCATTTGCATTTTTCTCGAAAGCCGCGTACTTGCTGGGCTGGGTGAAAATATCATGTTGGGCTAGACGGAGAAATGTTATAAAAACATAAACACATGATTGCACGTCAGTAAAATCTTTGCAAGCTTATGTACGCAATCACTAGGAGTTAACTTGCCAAGTTATATATAAACAATTATTATTATTATTATTTTGTAAGAACTTTCAACTTACGAAATTAAATATCATTTTAATTTGATGAGTTAATAGTACGTGGGGTATTATTATTTTTTAGGCTAGACATGGGACAGTTGAGTTGGTTCTAGGGGGAAAGTACTGGGAGAAAACTCAATTTAGATCGAAAAATAAAGTGGGAGAAAATTCAGAGACCTGCTGGGTCCACCTGTGGAGGGGAATATGTTGGGAGGAAGGAGATTCAAAGCACGGCAGCCGAGTGAACTAGTTTTTTTTACGGACAAGTGAACTAGTTTACATACATAAGCAAATTGCCACTAAAAAAGCAATCAGGTTAATGGGTTCTTAAAAGAAATATTTCGGACAAAACAAATAATTAATTACGACACATAGGCTAATGCATGAAACACTCACATGATAAAGGTGCTTATAAACAGATAAAGTACAACATCTAGACCTTCCTGGCACGCTTGATCATCACGCTGCGACTGTCCGTGTACTCGTCGGTTACGGGAAGCAGACACACCCTCATGTCCAGGATCTGCATGTACATGTCGTAGCATGCGTATGCGCCCTTGGCCACGTAGGTTATGTAGGCTAGATTCAGAGGTACCTCCCATGTGTTCAGGTCGTCTTCTTTCATGTTGGCATATCAGGGGTCGATGATGGTCTCAGCGAGGTCAACCACGGAGTCCTTCTCCTGCCCATTGCTGATGATCTTGTATTGCTTCTGGATGTCGACAAGCTTGTTGCACCAGATGACCGAATTGTCGCGTTCTTCCTTCTCTCCACCGTAGCGAAGGTGTAGTTGGCACTACCGATGAAACGGGTGAGTGCTCCAGAACCTAGTGCATCCATAGGACTGAGGCGAGGTAGAGCTTCACTGAGTCCGTATCGTTGGTGTACATCACATTCAACTTGGTGCAGCCATAGGACTGAATGGCGAACTCAAAGGGGAACTCCTTGCTGAAGTCCATATCCAGCAGGCTCACCCCTCGGATCGCCATTGGAGTCTCTTCGAGTGAATGCGTGTGTAGGCGGCGGCAGCAGTTCGTTTTTCAGCTCTTGGGGAACTGGATTCAACAGTAAGCTGAGTGTGTACAGGCGACAACAGTTACTACCCCTCCCTCATCCGCTGCACGCCCGGCAGAAGATGCACCCTCGGCCAGACATCAGTTCACGAGCGGGTCTGTATTGGTACTGTAATAACAGGAGTTAGTTGTCACTTTACTTAAATTTAATTAGCTTTAATAGAAATTTGTACTTAAAACAAGCAATGCATTCGCTCGTTCTATCAGTGCCACAGGATCAACATGCACAACAATTAGAATTATTATTCTTAGGACGCACACGATCATCACATTTGTCGCACTTTTACAAAAGATAATACTACCGAGTTTGAACTGTTTGTTATGGTTGTTGTCCTCTGCATCATCATGCCGTGTTTCCCAGCTTGCAAGATTCAGAACCAACAAATAAGATCCAAATAATAAGTACAACAAAGATGCCTACACATCTCACTGATTCCCAGCTTGCAAGATTTAGAACCAACCCATTAGAGCCTTTTGATATAGTGAATATCGGGATTAAATCCATCTTGGCTAGCCATGTCATACAATCGAAGAACTTGGCGAATGCTCTTGACCGTCAGAACATCTGTAGTTGAGTATTCCTGTTTGCACATGATGTTTGCACAGCACAAATAAGGAGACATGAGAGCATGATTTCTCTTTAATAGCGGCCTCCTTGAACTCAACCTCCAGCTCTACTTGGATGAGGT
This sequence comes from Triticum dicoccoides, assembly GCF_002162155.2. Taxonomy (NCBI): domain Eukaryota; kingdom Viridiplantae; phylum Streptophyta; class Magnoliopsida; order Poales; family Poaceae; genus Triticum; species Triticum dicoccoides. Next base: position 79,432,749 of record NC_041388.1, read on the forward strand.
CTGCCTGGAGTTCCATGATTCAATTCATGCGCCTTTTTCTACAGTTCACCTGAAATGAAGCAAAGATTGCATCATTCAACTAGCAAGAAGTACTTGCTCTTGTGAGCTGGCAGGTTCTTCTTTAGTAGTTGCACTAAAATTGAGTAACATTAAGGTTGGCTGTCCGGCTCATGTAAGGTGCAACTATAATTTTCTTATCCTTTTGTGCAGTTCCACTAAAATAAAGTGCCATTGTGGTGACAGTGACGGCTCCATCTTGCAAAGGCTAGTAAAATGTTGCACGAGATTACCAGCAGAACTTGACGGAGATTTTGGAAACTCCAATCACCATTTTGTGCAGTTCCACCAAAATTGAGAGATGTTGCCCACGTGAAATTTTAGTTGAACTGCACAAGTCACTCATTCAAAAAAGTGTTTTCTGCAGTTCACCAAAAGGTCACAATAGCAACAAGGTGAAATGGATATCCCTATCTACACAAAAAGATAGAAAGTAAACAGTTGCTGGTCAATAAGAATATACGAAACATATACAAAATGAAAATAAGCATCTTAATTATGTTCATGGCAATCACGCAAGGACAATAGAAATTTTAAAACGTCAGCGATGCTTCATGTTACCAGAAGCATTACGATCAACAATGAGATTCCTCAAATATGGGATTACTTTAATGGTGGCATTGCTTGTTTACCAGACACAGTAAATCAATAGCAGCTAAAGAGTTGGTTTAAGGGCATGGGACCATGGGGACACCAGGACACTCAGCAGTGTAAAGGAGCAACTTACTTATCATACTGGGGAAAACAGCAGGAGTGCCATTGTACTATGTGAGGGCAGCAAATTTAATCCTGGAGACCTTTTACTATGTGAGGGCAGCAAATCTAATCCCGGAGACCTTTTACTATGCGAGGGCAGCAAATCTAATCCTGAGACCTTTTACTATGTGAGGGTAGCAAATCTAATCCTGGAGACCTTTTACTATGTGATGGCAACAAATCTAATCCTGGACATACTCTGTTGATTTGTCCACCAGCCGCCACTTTCTATCCTTTTTTCAACCAATAATAGATCTGTTCCTTATCTAGTTTGTACTGCGTTTTCCCATTATTTCCCTTTTCAACCAAGAGACCGGTTGGGTATCCGGTCTCTACTACTTTCACCATATTATTTCCTCTTTGAACCAAGTCCTAGATTCATGCTACAAATTCGCCCCCCCCCTTTCTTCTTGTTTGAACAAAGCCCTAGATTCGAATGCATGAAGTAGCTTTACCTCTAATAATACCAAAAATTTAGGTGGCTTTGGAAGAGCTGATGGGAGTAGAAAAAGATGCACGTGCAGGCACGTGGGGAGCTGGGGCAGTAGAGCAAGGCCGCTTTTGAAGAACTTATACCTGAGGGTTGCCGGGATGTCGGATCTGCGGACAATACGGCAGGGAGGAAGAAGGGTTGGAGGACCTCCCGAGCTGGCCATGTGTCGGAGAGAACGGCACGGGCAGAGGATCGGGCCCCTCCGGCAGCTGTGGGTTTCCTCCCTCGACGGTGATGACCGCGTGAATGATGCACCTTTTAGTCCTCTACACACACCGGCCGAAGGGATCCGACCGGATCTGTGACCAGCGGTGAGCAGAGAGAAAATGTCGCTACCGATGTCTTGTTTATATCTGGAGAGTATGAGAGGATGAAGAGAGCAACCCTAGTAAAGCAAGTGCTCAGGCCCCTGCGTCCATATATAGTGGAGTGATTATCTTTTTTCTCTCCACAACAAGCGTTTCAATTTGTGTACGTGGCATTAAAGAAAAGAAACTCTCTATTTAAGGTGACAACTGTACGACTCCTACTTACTACTAGTACTACTACAGTATTGTTCACTTGTGCTCCCCGCCCCTCCATTCATTGAACAACCCCACAGGTGAATAAACATACAGTAAGTACTGTATTTATATAGAACGAACAAGCTCGAACTGTTTTTGCGTAGTTAAAAGTTGAGGGCGGGGCTTTTCCTGGGCAGTACACGCGGCAGTTTTCGGGTAGGACCAGAAGACTATTTTTTTAAAAAACTTTGAGACGGCCACATAGCATGGAGCCGACCCCAACGATTTTAAGCTTACAGGCACGGTACACGCTATCCTAGACTACTATACACATGAAACTGCCACACGAGCGTCCAGGCTGTGCTTGGCTCTTCGCCTCTTTGGGAAGTCGAACAATGATGGAATACTACTGCACTGCAGGAGTACTACAGTACGCTTCTGGCCATCTGACACGGATTGAACTGCTGCATGTCCACCACGTGCGGAAGGGAGAGCGTGTAGCGAAAGCTTCTCCTAGTCTTGCCAGCCACCACGCTCATGGGCGAGGGAGGGACGCTCCTACCTTTGCGTGTATGACAGGTGGGCCCTACAGGTGTGTGGCCAACCTGTCATACAGCCAAAGGCATGTGCAGTTAAGTCCGTGAGGGAGAGGATAATCAAAGTTCTCGTTGATGTACGAGTTGACGCGACACATCAAAGCACTACACTCGATATATTTCAATAATTTGTGTGTGCGACTCCCAGATGCAGAGGTCGGGGGTCATCATCCTCCTTTTCGAGAAAAAATAGACGCGTGTGTGAGAGGACGAGTGCATGCGTGCACCTCTTCTCTTCCTGTATAACGTACTACTAAACACAGAGTACAAGTTTTTGTGGGTGGCACGATGGTGCGTGCGAGAAGTCTCGAGAGATAGGTTTAATGCATTAATTGCAATGCATGCATGCATAAAGTACACGCATTGGTCAATTTTCTCTTAATACTTGCATGCAATGATTTAATGCACCTTGGAATCTGAACATGTGTTGGGGACAACCAAATTGAGCCTCATAAAATGGAAAAACTAAAATTTTGAGATAAGCCCTATAAAACCGAAAAGGAGGGTGTAGAAAAAGAAGTACTCCATCTGGGAATAGTGCTGCACTTCGAAACTAGAACCGTCAATAAATTTTGAGCTTGCGTCTCGTCACATTCCAAATTACTCCACGCTATATTGAATTGCAAACCTGTTCACACCGATCACAACCTAAACGGTTTCCCACTTAGGAGTGTATTGGTACCCAGTTATAAATACTAGTATGCCAAGATGACTGCACATTCCTCCTCAACTCCTCATCCACAAAAACAAACAAGTCATTTAGCATCCTTCCCTTGTGTCTGCCATGGCCAGCGTGAGTTCTGGGTCGAGAGATTTCCACCACGGAGAGGCGAGCATGGAAGCGGAAGCACGAGAGATGTCCCGCCTCGCTGCGAGAGCAGCCGACATGTCCCGCCGCGCGGAAGTAGTAGCACAGAGGTCCCGCTATGCCGCTGAAGCAGCACGGAGGCCCTGCCGCACCATCGATGCAGCAAACTGGTCCGGCCGCGCCGCGGAAGCAACAGAGATGTCCCGCCGCGCCACGAATGCAGTAGAGATGTCCTTCCGCGCCGCGATGGCCTCACAAAATTTCTCGCGGGCACACGACGACTTTACAGGCGCATGCATGCGATCGTCCATAGCCAGACGGATCAGATCTCCCGCTCGGCGAGGTTGCAGGACGACATGGTAGCCTCGTTTGAACAGGCTACCGGCGTCATCCGGCAACTAAGGGAGGGCAATGAGAGGCTCCGGGCCGAGCGCGACCTGCTGAGGGAGAAGATCGTCCGAAGTGCAGACCTGCAGGAGGAGACTAGTGCCTTGTTGAAGAAACTTATGGACGAGAATGACATGCTCCACAATGAGCGCCAAAGGCTGGTGGAGGAATCCGTGGATGTTCTCAAGTAGCGTCTTGAGGACACGAAAGAGCTCATTGCCGCTCGCCGCGGAGACTAGTTTCCTGGTTTCTTTTAATATAATAATTGGTTTAGGATGTGGATTGTGTCGTCGGTTGTGAAATGTTGGGTTCTAGCGCGGATGTTTGGCCTTTGTTGGCCTCTTGGGATGTTGCGATTTCAATCTGGTAGCTTTTAGTCCTTTGTGTTAGGCTGGAGTTGTGCTAAACTTCTTGTGAAGTGTGGTGATTTTCAGTAGTGAAAATCGGAAGGGGCAAGCCCTTCTTTGAATAAAAAAAATTAATCATCCTTATATATTCATCAGTCTTGCTATAAGTCGCAGTAGATGCTATATATGTCCGTCGGATCTTACATCAAGATCTGTGCTTTCAGATTTTCTTTTTTCTCTCTTAAATCTCAGTCGAGTGAGACATAGCCACACCATTAAACAGAGGCTCGGGCGCCATTAATGGAGACCTTGGGAGAGAGGTGGACGACAGATGGAGGTCAAAGGGCTCTCCTCTCGATAAGCACGCGCAGGGGTCTGATCGCACGCCTCTCGTACTCAAATAGCTACCCTGCATGTCGCCTCCTATCTAATAAAAAAGGGGACGCGTGGCGGCATGTAAATGGTACTAGTAAGTAGAACGCCCATGGTTTCAATAATACTTGTGTTTCCGATTGTAACGTGACAGCACTTCTTCCAAAATGACTTTGTTGATTGTTAAGGTGTGCGCCTTCGCAAATCGGACTGCAAATTTACCACAGCATGTTGGTGCCATTTCATGGCACCAAGCCAAGTTTCATTATTTTCACGCGTGTTTTGGATTTACAGGAATTAAAAAACTAAGTTTCTCAATGTTTCCAACCCAGCCACGACGCCCAGAATTTTGAATTTCATTCCCATTTCTTGCATGGAACCTAGAAATTTACCCAAGGACACACATGTGATTTTTTAACCAACTTTGGTGCACTGGAACATGTGCTTGTATTTCAAATTTGAATTATGCACACAAAGGTGACACGTTCCCTCCCAGAACCACGAGCCTTCTTGAGAGAAGCTCCGATTTGCAAGAAGCTTATACCAAAATTTGTTCCTATTCAGCCAATTTTTTTTACCACGGCATGGTACTACCATGACATGACACCATGCCAAGTTTCATGATTTTAAAACCAAGTTTCTCAATGTTATCGACCGAGCCACGATGCCCAGATGTTTGAATTTTATTCTCATTTTTTGCATGGGACCTACTCCCTCCTTCCATCTATATAGGGCCTAATGTGTTTTTCAAGACAGCCTTTGACTATTGACAAGATTAATTGCACATGGGATGTATACTATGCAAATTATATTATTGGAAGCTCCTTTGACATAAAAAATTGAAGGTATGCTTTGTGTAAGTTGCATGTCATATATTATTGCTCTAACATTTGGTCAAAGTTAGCCTTGAAAAACGCATTAGGACCTATATGCATGAGAGGAGTCGACTTCGAGAGAACGTGTTTGTTCGAGAGACACCGAGGAGGACTACTATATATTGATGGTGTATGTAGGCGGGAATTAAACTAAGGGATGGTCTTATTGGTTTCGG